>NC_057714.1:14470549-14562310 GCF_004010195.1 Chiloscyllium plagiosum | reverse complement strand
GGTGGGGGGGGAGGTGTGGGCGCAAGTCTTGTACCTCCTGCGGTTGCAGGGGAAGGTGCCGGGAGTGGAGGTTGGGTTGGTGGGGGGTGTGGATCTGACGAGGGAGTCACGGAGGGAGTGGTCTTTACGGAATGCTGATAGGGGAGGGGAGGGAAATATATCCTTGGTGGTGGGGTCCGTTTGGAGGTGGCGGAAATGACGGCGGATGACTCACAAGAAATGTCTTTCTCTGCTATTTTAATGAAAACATTAATTAGTTAATGTAGAGAACAACTACATCCCCAAAATATTGCACCTGGAACACATTGCCCAATACTCTCCACAGCAAACAACCACACATGCTCACTTCTAGAAGCATTGATGGAATCGTGACCATGAGCAGGTATCCTTGGCAAAATAGTCCCTCTATAGTTAGCTGCAAAGTTGACAGTAGCTGCTGCATTCACTTGAAGCTGGATCAAAGAATTCATCTAAAGTCTGAAATTTTACGCCACCCCCACTTCACTGCTATGCCCGGCTCTGGAAGGTGGCTGAAAAGAGCATGACTGGCATAGAATCAGAGGGATGTCAGGATGGTCAATGTGCCTGTTGCCCAATCATAGCCACATAATGGATTGGCTGACTGCCCTTGGCACAACTGAGGTACATCGTGCAGCCTTCTAAAGGATGATTAGGGGTGGGAAACAAATACAGGCCTTGCCAGTAATCTATGTATCCCAGGAACAAACTTTTAACAAAACTAAACATCCAACTTTGAAGCTATGTTTGGTTGTGAAAGAACTGTGAGGGAGTGAAATAGAGGACAAAAATATGTCCCTACCTAATCCATCTGCTCACATCTGCGCTATTTAAAACCAACCTGTATCTCTTAAAGGTACGAGTGTGGTGCTGGAAAAGCACAGCAGGTCAGGCAGCATCCGAGGACCAGGACAATCCCTATTTCGGGTAAAAGCCTTGCATCAGGAATTCCTGATGAAGGGCTTTTGCCTGAAACATCGATTCTCCTGCTCCTCGGATACTGCCTGACCTGCTGTGCTTTTCCAGCACCACACTCTTGACTCTAATCTCTGGCGTCTGCAGTCCTCACCTTCGCCTCTCTTAAAGGCAAGGCATGTTCAGGCTGCAGCATCTGGTTTAAGAAGACTGTCTGACCAGAAAGAGGAGTGAAAGTGATAAAACATGCCAAAAACATGCCATTAGTTTGCCGATGCATGACTTGAGGTGTTGTCACAAGAAATGGACATGCATTGAGACATCTGCTTCTCTGGGGAGGCCAGGAAGCCTTCTAGCCAGACTGTACAGATAGCTATCATAATTAACACCAATAGTAAGGCTTCAAGGATTTGGTTGCATGAAGATTTTTAATGCTTTACACAACTGGTCAAGTTTAGTGATTGTATTTTCGTGTATATGTCCATACAAATGGACCACTAGCCAGGCACCCTCCTCCATTCACCACCCCTCATTCACTCACTTGCCCAAAAGCCTCAGTCAAGCATAATTCATAGGCAATGTTCATTGCACCACTGATCAACATACACCAAGCACTACTGTCGGTATCGCAGTCACAACTCACAGCTTGTGCATGCTGTCAGCTATTCAACTGTGGTAGGAACATCAACCAAGCACATTGTACCACACTCACTGACACAGTTCTTTCCCTCCTTAAGGGACAAGGGAGCCATACTTGGAGGGAGCAGCAACTATTTAGGAGGGCAGGCATGGGAGGAGATGTTGCTTGCAATCATCACAGCATTTATGACTAAAGCCAATTCCAGTAGTAGATTAGAAACCACTGAGGAGGGTGGTAACTTTCTACCTAATCCTTCTCCTGCTCCCAAAAACTCTTGGGATGACCAAACTGTAGATGGTGTAAACATGTCTTTTTTTCTTCTTACCCCACCCCAGGCTTCCATCATTCCAGCCCTACCTTTGAGCCTTGAGCTTTCAGACTCTCAATATCTGTCACGTGGTCAAGAACTGGTGTGGGCTATGCAGAAAAATTAGCCACCATGAATGTGGCAACTCAGTAAAAGTTTTGCAGAAGTAAACTTAAGGTGGAAGCAGAGCACCATTGCAAATGGAATTAGAATCAGGGAATACATTTTACGAAATGACTTATTAAGGAAGTGTTAACATTTCCGTGAATTAAACAAAACTTTCATATTCCCTGCTGTCCAAAATGTTTCGGCATGGTTGAACAAAATGGATGGGACATTAAAGAGAACATTAGCCAAAGCCATTCAAGGGGCAGGGTGTGCTGGGCTGATTTGATGCTTACCACCCTGGTGCGTTTGGGGCAATGCCCAGTCATGTGACTGGATCAACTCCATTGAGTTAATGACTGGACAGACAGTGAGACTGCCAGTGGCATTTGTAACTGCTGACAAGGAACTAGGTCCTGTGAGCAAAGAGTTGAAAAGCTTGTTAGAAAGCTTTGAAACAGCTGCATGGACTGAGACATGAATTTAGGGATCAGGTGATACACTATGTGGACATGGAGGCAGGAATGGACCAGGCTGAGATACCCACTATAGGAGATAAGGCAGTGATGACACTCAATAAAATTAGGCTTTGCCTCTAAGTGGTTATGCAATAGTAATGATTAGTGAAACTACTTCATGTGTAGATATGAAAGGAAGAGGTGATTGGAAGCATTGGTTACAGTTAAAACAAGACCAACCAATGATAATTAGGAGGTCATTTGCTTATAGCTAACAATATGAAACTTAGCAAACAAATGGCCATGGGAGTGATGGCAGGTGGGGAGGTTTGATCAGCATTCATTAAGAAACAGGAATGCCCAGAGAAAAATGGCCCTACATTCCGGCCACTGACTAGTCACATGAACATATCCCATTGTCCCGGACAAGGGCCTTGGTGGCTTTGGTGTGAGAACAACGAACTGTGACCCCACCTACCACTGCAGCAATATCAATAAGTAGGGGAATGATACAAAAACTGCATACAACTGACCCATCTTGCCTGAAATTCGACCCAGGGCCAGAAAAGTGACTGGTATTGGTAAAGGATGATAAAATGTTGTATAATGATATACACCATGAGCGTGCATCCATCATTCTGTCTGGGTTTGGCTTGCCTGAGTGGTGATTCAGACCTGATCAGCTTTGGTTAATCAAGTGATAACATGGGTAACCTAGTCTAATTCTAGAGGTCAACCAATGGTTGTACTCCCTATTCAGAGAAATGATCAATGCAGTCTGGTCTGTGACATTGGCACAGCATTTAACATGGGGACCTGAAGAATAAATTTGACTGAATTTGGCAATAGTAGACCAGAAGTTCTCAACATAAGAAAATTCTGAATAAAGGGCAATGGGTCCAAGAGAGATTCAAGACATACAGCTTAGTATGGACTAAGATTTAAAATGATTCATTCAGAGTTTGGTCACAAGATTGGAGAGGCAAATCATTTACAGATTGATTAATATTGAGAAAAAAAAACTCTTCAGCAATGTGATCTGGAATGATGTCTGCAGCACCTCTGGAACACGGATGCTTGAGCAGAAAGGCAAATACTTGAGACACATTCATGAGAGTGAGATGCATCTCTGGATAACAAATGCAAACTTGTTAAACATGTCAAAGCATAAAAGGAAAGCTGACTGCTAGCTTAGGGGTTTAACATGCATATCACAATTGATGCTGAATGTATAATAAATTATACATTCATCAGCATTGTTTCACCAACCCCAGCTACACCAGAGTCAACATCCATTATGTAGACATTACGCAGAATAGAGAATATTGCAGAAATTGCAGGACATATTATGTAAGTTATCACAATATACCATCATATGCAGCAGGTAATATTGTAAGCATCACTTTAGACAGCTGAATTATAGAAGCTTAGAGTTGATAAAGTGTGGCGCTGGAAAAAGCACAGCAGGTCAGGCAGCATCCGAGGAGCAAGAGAATCGGCATTTCAGTCAGGACTCTTCTTCAAGCCTGATGAAGGGTCTTGCCCGAAAGATCAACTCTCTTGCTCCTTGGTTGCTGCTTGACCTGCTGTGCTTTTCCAGCACCACACTTCATCAACTCTGACTTTCCAGCATCTGCAGTCCTCACTTTCTCCTAAAAGTGTGGAAGCTTATTTAGTCATATGACCATACTCAATGCCTTCCCTCCTTCAGAAGAGGAAAGGCGCTGTTTCAATGGAACAGCCAAGTGTACAATAGAAGCAAAATGGGCTGCAACAGAACCAACCTTCCTGCCCCATCTGGGTATAGGAAAATATTGCATGATCAAATTACAGAAATAGTACCAATGTATGTGTGTAACCAGCCATGTAGTGTATTTATACCCTTATACTGGCAAGGATGAGAAAGGTGGAAATTTATAGGCACAGTGGCTCAGTAGTTAGCACTGCTGCCTCACACTGCCATGGACCTGAGTTTGGTTCTAGCATCAGGCAACTGTCTGTGTAGAGTTTGCACGTTCTTCCCGTGTCTGTGTGGATTTCCTCCAGGTGCTCCAGTTACCTCCCACAATCCAAAGACCTGCAGATTAGGTGGATTGGACATGCTAAATTGCCCATAGAGACCAGGGATGTGCAGACTAGGTGGATTAGTCATGGGAAATGCAAGGTTACAGGGATAAGATGGGGGGGATAGGGGGGAGGAAACGGGTGCGTCTGGGTGAGGTGCTCTTCAGAGGGCCAGTAAGGATGCAAGGGATTCTTTGAAAAACAGTAAACAAGTTGAAGTTTATGTAAATCTGAGACACTATTTGAGCCAGTTCTCCTGGGAAATTTCAATATTGCCTGAGCACCTTAATTTGCTTTGAGATGCATAAAACATATCATACACTGAAGCAGCGATTTAGGTCATTGGCTGGAATTTTATGCATCATCCCCTCACCCCAAACTTGTCCATGCTCCAGGAAGTGGACAGAACATTGAGTTGGAAGAGAGAGGTGTTAAGTCTCATTATCTGCCATGTTAAACAGATAGACACCACTACTTGGTGCGGGAGGACCTTTTGAATAGATGGATACACCTATGAATTAGATTCATCACCTATGTCTTGGTTACTGCTTATTTGATATAGATTCTATACTTGATACACTTGGTTCACTGCATCAAAAAGACACACAATAAATGAAAAGTTGCATGCAGGACATATGGGAATGAACAGATGGGGTATGAGCCTATATTGTAGGGCAGAGCTGTACAAATAATAAAATCAAGTATCTGTATGACCACAAGTTCAATATCTAGTCCGTGCCTATGGGTGGCAGACAGTAAGGGAAAAGGGCAGCATCATTGAGTTAGCTACCTTCAGATAGGCCAAGGGAGCTAAAGGGGACTGAAAGGGTTAAGTGATTTCAGTTAGCAGCATCTTTCAGTAAAATAAGAGGGGAATGGAAAGGAATAAGGAATGACATTAGGGCAAGTGACAAGCTTAGGGATAGAAAATATGATACAGCTTAGATTACACAATTACTGAGATAAGGAGGGCATTGGATGAGGAAAGAATAATGCCTGAATTTAGTAACACAGGAACTAAATGAATTGACAGCAGGATATCTATTAAATAAGTGGGTGTAAGTTGACAATATGAGAGCTGAGTATGGACACGTATATATGAGTTTAGGAGTGAGAACTCAAAGCTCTTCAGAATGCTGTATTAAACATTCTAAGACTGCCCCTCTTTTTGTACTCTCAAATATACGATTGTAACCTCTTCCTAGCAGCTTTACCATCTGCCTTGACACTGCCCTCCCTCATCATGCCCTCACATGTGGCGAAATATCAGTAGTGTCATTAATTGGCTATTTAAAGGCTTTAATTGTTAAATGGGGACATGGTGGCATCATGGTAATGTCATTGGACTGTCAATCCAGAGATATATGTACTTGTTCTGGAGTTTCAAGTTCCAATCCTGTCATGGCAACTGGTTGAATGTGAACTTAAATAATAAAGTTGGAATAAAAAGCTAGTGCCTGTAACTGTGACCATGACTGTTGTGTAATTTAAAAAAAACTGGTTCACTAATGTCCTTTAACGGAAAGATATTAGCCAAACTCATTGATCTGGGCTACATGTGACTTTGTGGTTGACTCCCATATACCCTCTTTGTGCAATCCAAGTGCAATTCAGAGTGTGTTGGTGATGCTCACATGATAGATATTAAACCATTGGCTACTTAAAGGAGGTAGCTTGCCCAGGAGAGGACAAACTACTACCAACTTGATTGCCATTGGTTAAAACAAAGTGGGTTGGTAATGGGCCTTACTCACCCCCCTCCACCTCAATGTTATGGCCACTTTCTGGAGCAGGGGCAAGTTTAGGGTGAGGGGATGATGCGTAAAATTCCAGAGGATGTCTCCTTCCATGAAAGTGGACTTCATGTTAAGGTGCTTTTACCCCTCACCCATAACCTGCATTAGACATGCTGCCTCATCTCCCTCGACCAAGTCCAGCCCTTCGCAATGGGTGAAAATGTACAGCATTTGGCAGGTTCTTCATGGGCTCCAAAACCCAGGAAGCATTGGTCAAGAGCAGCTAAGATACCTGAGCAAGAATATGGACAGCTGCTGCCTCTATGCTGCTGCTGCCGCCACACAAATTACATGAATTAGTCATAACAGGAGGAGGACGAGTAAGGCTTTGTAAGTCGACAAGGGTTTGTTCATGGGTAATTGAGCAAATTTCACTTTGACAACTTTTATTCCTATATTTAGTTCAACAATAACTTGCTTTGTAGAGCAATATCCGTAGGAGCTTCAAGGTATGAGTTTGGAGACTGGCTGCAGAGTTTTGAATGAGTTCAATTTTACCGAAGATAGCAAGTAGTCAATTAGCTGGGAGTGTGTTGGAACTGTCAAGTTTAAAAGTAACAAAAACACATCATGTCGGGTTGGGAGGTAACTCGGTAAAGGATGGCAGGCCTCCATGAAGGCCGATTGAGGGAATGGTTGTGGTGCCTGCCTTCTCAGGAAACTCATACCCAAGAGAAGGCATTATTCATAATGATAATGTCCCACTCGGATGCCCTTTATTATTTTATATATTTGTTTGTCAATGTATCACAAATCACAGGTAGTTGGGTTCTGTTGATTAAGGTTCCTTGAAGTTTATTTACAACAACTTTGTGAATGGCTGCAAAGCCACAGACTTTCACATGTAGTCTAGGTTCTGTGTTTATGAATGTTCTGTACATTGCACACATATCCGACTGGTCCCATTACACAGAAAGTGACTGATGGTGGGGCAACTACATTCATACCAAAACATAAGATGCTACAATGCCATGAAACTGTCTTAAAGATACAGGCCTGCCTGATTGGGAATCTTTGCCTCTGTAGAACACACCCCATTTTCTGTCATTCAATTCAGACCCTAATCTTATTTAGATTAGATTACGTACAGTGTGGAAACAGGCCATTCAGCCCAACAAGTCCACACCGACCCTCCGAAGAGCAACACGCCCAGACCCATTCCCCTTCACCTAACACTACGGGCAATTTTAGCATGGCCAATTCACCTAACCTGCACATCCTTTGGACTGTGGGAGGAAACTGGAGCTCCCGGAGGAAAGCCACGCAGACACGGGGAGAATGTGCAAACTTCACACAGTCACCCAAGGTGGGAATTGAACCCAGATTTCTGGCGCTGTGAAGCAGCAGTGCTAACCACTGTGCCACCCTGCCGCCCATTTAGTAGTCAGCTTAATCCAGACCTCAAAGTGCACCTAGAAAGGGGGAAGGAGAAGACACCTTCTTTCTGTCTTCTAAGCCAACTCTCCTTGTCATGACCTGCCTGACTGATCCAGGTGAAGCACAACCATTTCTCTGGGTTTTGGGATCTGTCAGGCTGTTCCTGTTCCTGGGCCTCTGCAGTCATGTTAGTTGCTCCAGCTTCCATTGCACTGCTCAGATTGCAGAGTTGCTTGGTGGACCTGCAGCTTTTGGGACAGGATCCTCATCCAGAAATCATCAAGCGAGTAATTGCCTCATTGCAAGTTCCATCACATCGGGGCTCCCAGAAATGGCCACCAGCTCTCTGGCTGGTAGATGGAGCCACCAGTGGGGTCTTTGAATTGAGCCCCAGATGTTTTTGGAACACTTGAACCCACCTCCTAGCTCACTGCATTCTGATAGGTGGAGCAACTAGAATGGCCTTCTTTATAAGAGTACCTGCCTTATGTTGTGGTATTTTATTACTAAAAGTGAAATCCTCCCTTGGAGCAGTTCCTGTTCTATCACACTAACATCATTAAACATTGAAAACTCTATATACAGATGTAATTATCAGTGTAGAGAAAGAATTGTGTAGCATGATGTTTGTAAAACTTAAGAGGGTGAAGATAGGAAAGGCCAAAAAGGAATTAATGTACAAGTGACTTGTAAAAAATTGCTTTTGGGATGAGGACGTTGCTGGTTGGACCAGCATTTATTGCCCAACACTAATTGCCACTTGAACCACCTGGCTGGTACGGGCCATTTCAGAAAGCTATTAAAAAGCCAACACCATTGATGTGGGGCTGGAGGCACATGTAGTGAACAACAATCAACAATGGTTACATCATCACAGTTATATTATCTTTTAATTCCAGATTTTCATTAACTCAGATTTTGCCCTCTGCCATGGTGGGATTCAAACCCATGTACCCAGAGCATGAGCTGAATCTCTAGATTACGGGTACAGAGAGATGACCACTTTACCACTCCCTATAAACTCATAAAACAGCCAATGCTGATCAGATGATAATCTTTCCAGAAGTTTCTGAGCCCCCTGAATTTTATAGACTTTCCAGCTAAAGCTGGCACAAATGAGCTCTTTGCTTTCAGCCAGTTCTGTACAAAGGAAAACATCAAGACACATTCTGACAAAATGAGGCCTAATGCTTTTACAGTGATCTCATTAACTCATAATAGAAATGAGCTAAGGAGACAAAAACTCCAAACAGAGCTCTAGGTGCACTTCAACTAAGCCTTCTATTCTTCTTTGATCCTCTTTGAATCCATGTGTAGCCAGAGACTTAGAGGGCTTGTTGATCTTAATAGTCAGAACTCATTTATACTATTAGAGTTCAGCTTGATCCAGTCATGGCAATGGACAAAGGCAAGAATTTGTTACCAAGAGATTATACCTGTAGAAATGGTCCTTGGTTGGTTGTTGATTGGTGGCTAAGATTCTTTGGAATTATTTCCAAAGGATGGAGACATTGTTTACAACTACAGTAAAGGTGGTTTTAGCAGTGATTAATGAGCAAGTACTTTCTCCCCATGATTGGAGATGGGATGGGGTATTGTTGCAGGAAAGGGGGACCCAATGCTTCTCTAAGAACCATTCTGCTGCTCTTGATCTGATAAGAAATCTTAAATCAAGCTACACGGAGTTGGCTACTAGGCCTATTCTGATCCATGATCTGTTTCTGAGCAGGTCAGGCCTGACAAGGGAATGATCAACCGTTCCTCATGTCCCCAATTCAGGTCTCTCATTAAATTTCTAGATCTTGCAATATCATCAGACCTAATCTATGCATTTAAAGAAGATCTTTTTTTCCTGAGTGTATCTGTCTTGCTCAAAGGATAGCCTCTCACTGGGACATGGTTGGAAGTTATCAGGAACATATGGATTAGTTGATTTCTTTTGAGTGTCCATCCAAGTTTTTGATAAAACTATTGAATATCTCTACTTTTCCCATACTTATTGACACTGAGTTTCAAGTCATTGTGAGTCATTGTGTTTAGAAAGGATTCTTGCAGGCTGTTATGGTGCAGTGGTACTGTTCCTACCTCTGAGCCAGGAATCCCAGTTTCAAGTCCCAGAGATATGTAATAACATCTCTGTTTAGAAAATATTTAAACTGGATAAACTCCAATTCGAATTTTAGGTTTCAATTAGGATCACTCTTCTTGGAGTGAGAAGCTATACTCAGAGTTGGTCCAGTGATAATTCTTAATATTTCACAGAATTGTTTGTTCACTGTCTTGAGCTCCCTCTTGTGTTTCAAAAATAATTATAGAAAATGAAATTTTCAGTCCTGAGATATAGGTTAGGTGACCCTGGCAAGACCAGCATTTATAGTCCATCCAGTAGCACAGAGAAGCCTTGCAGATTCAACAAAATGGATTCTTGCAGAACTTCAGAAGGCATATTATTTTTGGTGTATTTTCTGGAAATGTGTTCTTTTGCTATTGTTTGCATTCTATTTCATTCTCTAATATTTCAAGTCTGAATGAATTTATTAACTGTCATTAAAATGAACGTATTAAGAGAAATTTATAGCTAAATCAAACCTTAAAACTAACTTCTGGACATCTGGGAGCTTTTTAAATGTGAACTTCATTTAATTATTTTGCCAACATTTTGTTTCATTTTGTTTTAATCTGGATGCCCTTACATTGATCTAATAATTCAAACACCTTTTCTATAGACTCAGCTGATAAGCTGCAGAATTAAATAAACTTTAATCGGGGATTTTATATTAATCCTGGCTACATCTAGATGATGCAAATTGATTTGCAGCTCATGATTTAAGCTACAATACAAGCTAGACTTTACATGCAAACAGTGATGTCATTATTGGCTATCACTGACTATGAACAAAAGGCACCTAGAGCAGAGGTACAGGTCACATGATAGATGTTGTCACATTAACTCTTATTGCTGATACACATCTGACATTGGGGAACAATGAATATCTGAGACTAATGGTCATTCTGTATTCTGTCCAGAGGATGCCTGTAAGGGTGGTAGAGGCAGAAACACTCATAACATTTAAGAAATATGTAGCTGTGCACTTACGATGCCATTTACAAAGCTGTGGGCCAAATGCTGGAATTGGGATTAAATATTTAGGTGGAGGTTTTTGATGGTACAGACTCGATAGGCTGAATGGTCTTTTTCAATGTTGTAAATCTCTATGACTGTATTATTTCTTCCTGAGGGATGGCCTACAATAATGGAACAAAGCTCTGTTTGTGGGTATTATTGTCTGTGGTTGCAATGATCTATTGGATTGTATTCAATTCGCTTGAACAATCAAGGTGACAACTGCTCAACACGGGTCACACGCTATCACATGAGGATACTCTTGTTGAGTTTTGAACGTTTGCATTCTGAGTGTTTCTCCAATACCCATCTGTGGCAATAATTTAGCAGTTTTAACAATGTGATTTAACTTGCTGTTATTTGATCTTATTTTGCCATAAATGCCTGTTACTACTTCAACATCAGAAGGTTTCTTTACATGTCTTTAGATATACGATTTCACAGAAGCTTATATACTGAAAACAAATTATGTAAGACCTGGCTGACCACTTCACAAATCCAATGAATTGTTGCACTGCTTCCACATTTGTTGGTTGCAGCAACTCGACAACTGCTTTCACTTTGTCAGGGTTTAGGGAAATCCTTTCTACTGTCAGTTTATGCTGAAAATGTGTTGCTGGAAAAGCGCAGCAGGTCAGGCAGCATCCAAGGAGCAGGAGAATCGATGTTTCGGGCATGAGCCCTTCTTCAGGAATCCTGAAGAAGGGCTCATGCCCGAAACGTCGATTCTCCTGCTCCTTGGATGCTGCCTGACCTGCTACGCTTTTCCAGCAACACATTTTCAGCTCTGATCTCCAGCATCTGCAGTCCTCACTTTCTCCTACTGTCAGTATATGACCAATGTACTTGACTTCACGCATCTTCAATTTCATCTTCTTCTTGTTCAGCTTCAACATTCATCCGGTGAACTTTCATGAGCAGCTGCACTGGATTTTGACTGCAGTCTCTGATGGCCTCTTTTGTGTGTCTTCACATTCGTAGATTAGCAGATCATCCACAACAGCTTCTCCTCCAGGAAGATTGCTGACTTCCCATATGCTGTTGGCATTAATATTTTTCTGGAGCAGTGGAAATGGCAAACAGCATATAAGGCCATCTGAATCTCCTGAACAGCATCCAGAATGTAATCAGAAAGCTGTTGCTTGCATCCAGCTCCATGCCAGTACAAATCCTTTGTGCCGAGTCTAATGAAGTACTTTGTTTTGGCAACATTTCTTCAGTAATTGGCATGAAGTGGTGAGAATTTTTCAAAGCTTTACTGAGATACTTCGGAGCTCTTCACACTCTCAGTTTTCTAATTTTTCTTTTCACAACTACCATGCTACTTATCCAGTCTGGAGGAATTGTCACGAACTTGACTGTTCATTCTTTTCCAACTCATCTGTCTTGGCATTCAGAATGGACCTGAGGAAACTAAAGTTCTCCTTGTCAGCTGCTCAATTAGTTTCACACTCCCATCTACTTCAATATTCAACATGAAGACATCAAAGACCTGTAAAAACATTTTTGAAATCTTAATAGTCAGTACTCAGTAGTCAATAGTTTAGTGGCCTGCAAAATGCAAAACTTACCTGGCACATTTCAGGTCGAGAGTCAAGCTTTAGACTTGTTTCTATTGACAAGGGTGGATTTTGTTTAATGTCCATTATCTGGACTTCCAGATCTTCATTCTTCCCATTATACTCAAACACCCATTACATTCTACTATTAACTACACTGGCTTTCGATACTATAATCCCAATCAATCTCCAAACTCAGTGACCTTAGTCCCTGCTCCACTTTCTCCAACTGGATCCTGAACATCCTGACCCATAGATCATGATCAGTGAAGATAGACGACAGCACCTCCTCCATCATAATCCTCAACACCATTCCCTCAACGTTGCTGGGTCAAAATCCTGAAACTCCATCCCTAACGATATTTTGGTTTCCCTACACCAAATGGACTGCAGAAATTCAAAAAGTCTGCACACCACCACCTTCTCAAGGATAACAAGGAACACGCACATCCCATGAATGACTTAAAAGGAAATTTGAGTTCCTGCCGATGGAGTTCTTTCATGATCTGAATTTCACTTATTACTTTGTGAGCATATCTGCTGTATTTTCCAAGTACTCATTTCTTCCCCATCTCTGTAGGTACTTTTGGTTCTGTAATACTTTACTTACAGTGGCCAATTAATTTCCTTCTGTTGATAACCTGGTATTCTGTGACTGGTCTTCCTACTCTTTCTTCAGTTCTGCATGTGTTTTCCCTTTCTGAGGTTCACTGCCTTGGTCCAGCTAGGATTCTGTCACCAGCCAGTCACTCTCAGTGCCGAGTTTCATTTTTGATATTTTCCTACCGTTTATGTTTGGAATAGTCTTCTGTCACTCATCTTCATTTCAGGCAATTGCTGCCCACCACCAATTCCATTGATCAGGTCATATTTGCCACCAAGTATTAAAGCAAGATCTACACCTTTGAGAGTGAATAGTAACATCTTTTGTTGAACATAGAAATAAACAAAGAATGGTGTGAGAGAACATGTTGTCTGAAGACATACAGACCCAAGGTCCAACTCCATGTGACTTGAAGTCATTCTGGCAGAACTGCTTTCATACTTTCTCAATGGATATACTTTTAAAAAAGCTCTCTATTTGCACCTTTTGTGTTACTTCATTGAAACCTATAAACACAGTCACGCTTCCTTTCTCCCTCATGTACTACTCTAGCTTTTCATTAAATGCTTCTATCTATTGAATTAATTACTCCATGTTGTAACAATTTCCACAATCTAAACATTCTGAGTAAAGATGTTTCTTTTGAATTCCTTATGAGATTTATTGGTACAATTATGACCACTTGTTTTCATCTTCTCCATAGCTGTCATATAGAGTTTCCTGCGTTACTCCTCTCTAAGATCATCTCTCTCAATCTTTTCACTCTCGAGAAATATGTTTAATTTTTTAAAAAAAAGATAGTTTCCAAAGTGGAGCACTCTGAGATATCAGAAAACAGAGGAAACACTACCAAAATAGCATCAGTCTTGATTGTCAAGTTGAATGCGAAAACTGCTGTATAAAAGACAAAAGTGTTACCAACTAAGTCATGCCTGACACACATGGGAGGCAGATCCAATCATCATTTGTCATCCTGAACCACATCACCTCAGAGGGAGGGTCTGCGTGAGTGTGATCATGTGTAAATGTGTGAGAGGAAGGTTCCCTCCCAGTCAGGGAACACTTCAGTGGTCAAGGACATTCGGCCTCGGATCTTTGACTGACCGTCCTCCAAGGCAGACTTCAGAATATGTAACAATGCAGAGTTGCTGAGCAGAGTTTGTTAGCCAAGTTTGGTACCCATGAAGACGGCCTTAACAAGGACTTTGAGTTCATGTCACACTACAGGTGACCTCACTACACTATACAGTCTCTTTCTCTCTCTCTCTCTCTACTCTCTCTCCCTCACATGCACAGACACATACATATAAATCCATCAGGTGAATTTGCATTTGTAGATTTGTATTTGCAGACACATTCTACTTTGTTCAAAAAGCACACAATCTGTCAGCGGTCAGTCCATGTGACATTTTATAAATTCCTACTTTGGAAATAGAACCAGTCTGACTCAAAGTTGGAATACAGATAGACTCTAACCTCACACCTTTAGTGCATTATCTGAGCTGAGATGTCACTTTTTTAAATAAAACTTTAAATTAACTTGGGAATGTAACTTGAAAGAAGTCTGGGATTTACATATTAATCAATTGAAACTCGCAAGCCATTCTAAGTGATTAAAACTTAATAGCAATCTAGGTTTGTTCAGTACATCGCATCAGTTGTATGACACTTTGATCTTTTATTATAAATTCTGTGTCCTATGATACTGCCCTACTAGCTATTGATGAAGGAGCAGCGCTCACAAAGCTTGTACTTCCAAATAAACCTGTTGGACTATAACCTGGTGTTATGTGATCTTTAAATCTTTCTCACAAAGAACTTCTCTTTGACCGAAATAAAATTTTGTTCTGCAATTTGAAATATCTGCTTAAATGTCTGCCAATGATCATCCACTGACTTTCCTCCAAGTCTATTGTCTTGACACGCTTTGCGCAACATTTTCATCATACTTCTGAAATTACCCTGATTAATGCTGAGGATACTGATTTCAGACTCAAGTTGCTCTCTCTCAAACTGAGTTGAAATTCTACAAGATTGCGATTGCTACTCACCCTCTTGGACTCTTAAGCATACGATCTCTTGCTAATCCCACCTCATTATACTTGACTGCTTCTAAAATAGCCTGTTCCAAGGTTTTGCAACATGTTTCTTTAAGAAACAATCCTGGATGCACTCTAGAAATTGGTCTTCCACATCACCCTCGTCGATCTGATTTGTCCACTCTGTATGCAGAGTAAAATCTTTCATGACAATTGTAATACCCTTCTTAAATGTTTCCATTGCTTCCCAATTTATACCTTGTCCTATGGTGAAGCAACTCTTCAGAGCCTAATAGATAACTCCACCTGTCCCTTGTCATTTCTTATTTCCCCCCCAACTGATTCAACTACTGCACCCGTATCACTATTCGCCTATTGCTCCAATATCGTCCAATCTGAACAAAGCTACCTTATCCCATTTTCCTTTCTCCCTCTTCTTCTGGAATGTTGAATATCCTTGATTACTGAGTAACCAGTTTTGGTTACCCTGTAACCATGGCACCTTAACAGTTACCCAACTGTTATATTCATTTATTTCTATTGTACCATTTCTATTTGTACCATCAACTCCTGTGTCTTGCTATAAGTGTCCAGGTGTTCAGATGGAGTCTTTAGGTTTGAATTTTTACCTTTAATACTCTTTCTGGTTTTAATTTCTGCTGTATTCTTCTCACCATTTACAGTCACACTTTGATGATATTTTGCCTCTTCACTACCCTGTACCTCTGCTCTATCCTGTCTTTTTAAAAATTCTCTTCAATTGGACCCGTCCTCCCGCTAATTAGTTTAAAGCTCCATCTACGGTCCTAGTTGCACGATTCACCAGGACACTAGTCGCAACATAGTTCAAATGAAGCCCATTCTAATGGAATAGCTCTCTTCCCAGTACTGATGCAAGTGCCCCATGAATCAGAACCCCTTTGTCCCAAACCGATTTTTGAGTCCTGCATTTATTTCCCTTTCCAATCTTATTTATCCAATGGCAATTTAGCAATCTGGAAAATATTACCTTTGTCATTTTGTTTCTTAATTGAGATCTGAACTGCTCATAATCTCTCAGCAGAACTTCTTTCCTAGTCGTTCCTATGTTTCTGGTACCTATGTAGATTATGACAACCTGTAATTGTACTGAAGGGCAATGGCTCCATCTAAGCTATGTAGCAGCATGTGTGCACACAATCGTTTTAAAGTTCCATGCATGGCGACCGGCACCAGAATTTTGGTTCTGGAAATTGCTGCTTCTCAGAGGCCCATGTAGCCAGTGAGAAAATTAGAGGGAATGCCGCTGGAGAAAGTGAGAAAGGCTTAACCTTGGAAAAGGATGAATTAGTAATGCTAGAGACCAAGGCGATTGGTAGTCTTGTGAAAAGAAAACAGCAGATGCTAAGAGGGTATGTGCAGACACCTACAGTTTAAAGACATTAAGAAGTATGTCAGAGTGAGAACAGTGGGGCTTACCTAAAGCATTCAGTACTGACCTGTTTTTTCAATTTTGCTTTAATCTGGTGTGGCCAATCATGGAAGAGAAATTGAGGACTGCAGATGCTGGAGTTCTGAGTTGAGAGTGTGGTGCTGGAAAAGCACAGCAGGTCAGGCAGCATCCGAGGAGCAGGAGAATCAACGTTTCGGACATAAACCCTTCTCAAGAATGAGCTCATTCCTGATGAAGGGCTTATGCCCGAAACATTGATTCTCCTGCTCATCGGATGCTGCCTGACCTGCTGAGCATTTCCAGCACTACACTCTTGACTGTGGTCACTCATGGACCAAGTTTCAATCCCTCTTCCTTGGCATTAATTCGGATTGGTGTTATTATTCACGAGCTTACATGATTTGAAGAAGGCTTCCCACCCCACGTGTAAAGTTCCCAACTGCATCAGGTTATAGGCCTCTTTTAATAGTTATTTGTCACTTCCAGCTAAAGAGAAAAAAGCAGATCCCGGAAGAGCTTTTGTGGTACGGTGGTAGTATCCACACCTTTTGAGTCAGGAGGCCAGGGTTCAAGTCCCACCTGCTCCAGAGGTGTGTGATGACATCTTTACACGGGCTGATACAAAGAGTAGATTACTAAAGGAAAAGAAGTAACAGCTAAAACGTTACAGTGAATTTGGTGTGGAAGAGTCACTCAGTTGTGTGTAATAGCACTTCTGCGTATAGAAAAAAAGATAAATAATCATTTGTCTTAAAGAGATCCCGATGTCTATTTTAGTCAGAATTGATGAATTGATCAGTTCCAGGATGATTAAACTAATTGGGCCAGAACATTTCTGAAGTTTCTGAGCCCAGAGGAGCAGCTCTGCCTCACCATGGTCCACAAAGATAATGTGAGATTCTGCTGTTTCAGGACTTCCATGATTACAAATCATCATCATCCACCACCTCTTCCAGTCAATGTACCACTGGCCAGCCTAGTTACCTGAATAAATGTTCAGGTTACCAAAACATCAAGACCACTGACTTTGTGTGTTGCATTCAGTCTGTGTTCAGTGTTTGATTCCAGTAGAAGTTGAGAGATTCTTTACAGCTGTCTCCGTCAGTTGGATCTGAGTGAGGTCTTATTCTGGTCAGCTGCATCAGGAGGCCTGGTTTTGCAGCACAGCTCACCTGCTAGTTTAAACTGAGCAAGGCTGGGGGCTTCTTCACCACTAGTGGGTGACAACAGCACTCTGCTGGTCAGTCAGCCAAGAATAAAAAAAACAACTCCCTTCTGTGTAGCAAAATGCTTCCATATGGGGTTCATACTGAGCATTTGCATCGTTCAAACAATGTTATTCAATTAGCCTTCACACGTGTTCACTTAATGAAATGAAACACAAAGACTGAACAGTTAGAGACCTAAAAATAACAAAATGTCAGAGTTATTGGTCGGGGGAATTAAACATGGACACAGAATTTTTCTTTTCCTTTTGTTTAGGAGAGACTTCTATTTCCATCTAAATTTTATAGGTTGAAAATTAATAGATGTTGATATTTGAAGCCATCTGTTTGATAAACTGACAGATTGGTTCACTGTGCAACTCTTTGCTTCAATAATAAAGCTTACGACCCCACTGGGAAGTGGCTTGGAAATAGGCTACCTTAGGGTGCAATCAAGCATCTTAGCCACTCCCAAGAGCACACAGTGATCAGTATCATGAGCTCATGTGACACAGGAAACCCAGCCAAAGATTTTTCTGGTAAGTGAAACCTTCAACCTTCCATACTGCATGTACGGAAGCATGTTATTTACAATGGCACAAAGATATGAAACAGAATGAATTAGTCCTCAAAACTAACTGAAAGATAGCTTCTGCAAAACATGACATTCTAACTACTGCAAATAGGTTGACTGCAAAACACAAGACCCGTAGCTCAGCATTTTGTTAGCCTGAAACATTTATTAAATTAATCCTCTGAGCGTCTAAGTTATTCAAAAACCTTTTTAATATCTTGTAAAAATCCAGATATACTCAGAACAAATATAATACTAATCCTATTAAATAGTCTTGAACAGTTCAGTTTTTATGCCTATTTTATTATTAAACAGAGATACTGGCTGAGTTGTTGTACTGATGTGAATATAGATTTATCATGATTAAAATCAGAACATTATGCAATTGCTATTGCTGAGTAAATGAGATCTATGGTATAGGAACATGAGACGGTCAGCTAAGTGTCTCTGTCTTACAGAATCACCATTTGCAGTCTTATTTTGAAAGGCTATTCAGTGGTCACCTCTGTCTTCACCACCATAACAGGAAAAGTTATACAATTCCGTACATTTCTGAAGGAGAGCCATACCGGACTTGAGCTACCAGACCTGCTACACTTCTCTGGCATGTTCTGTGTTTTTCATTTCAGGTCTCTAGCATCCACAGTACTTTGATTTTATTTAATGTTGCTTCAGGATTAAAAATAGTTATTGAGTCTGATAACGTTTCTCATCATAGTTGCACTCAATTAATTATGTGTAACCAAACATAAGTTACTGTTCGTGTTGGAAGAATATCCACCTGGAAATGTGGCTTACTGTCATACTCCATTTCCTAAAGCTTCTGTGAAATGCCGTATTGTTGCAGGTTGTTGTTGAATAGCAAAAATGAAAAAGAAAATCTATTCTTTATGTGCCTACACCTTTTCATGGTTCTGTCTTTTAGAATCTGAAATCAAAACAAAGCAATGACAACGTGGATTAATTATTTCCCACTCGTTTCTCCTTAGCCAACATTTTTCTTTACACTTTAAGCAAGATGGCCTCAATACAGAACTCAAAGGGACTGTTCAGTCTTTCTGATCATTTATTTACAGCATACAAAATAGATATTATCACTTGTCTTGGCAAACTGAAAAGAATCTATTCATCTCAGAATCTGATCAAAAGGATTTTCTTTTCATGGCGCAAGGTGAGCCAGCTGTCTTGGTCTTAACATTTTACTATTGTAAGTTTGCTCTGCTGGCTTCACTGCTACAGACTCATAGTTCTGGCTATGAGGCATTTGATTTCTTGACATCAAGTTTATTTTCTAAACCTACAGTTTGATATTCCAGCACTTAATTTCAGTGTGGAACTAAATCACAGAAGCCATAATATGTCAAGTGATCCCACTTGCAGGGAAAACAGTAAGTAATGAAAAACCTATGATTGCTTTTCTGTCCCACCAAATGACAGTTATCACCTCAATGACCTGCTCCGGGCGGACCCATCTGAAAATGACACGCTAAGGGATAACGTCATCTAACAGGGTAGTTACAAAAATCAATACAAAACCCATTTCAAAGATACTCAATGTAAGAGTCCTGGTGGAATGTTCATTTATTGAATAGGCCTGAGGAAAAACAACTTTTTTTGATATACGCATTACTTCCAAAGCGAAAGAATTTGTAGGTAAGCAATAATTGTATTTTCTGAATTTTCAATTTATTACTTTGAGTCTTCATAACTCTGTCCATTTTTCAGAATCTAATGCTCAGATGTCTGCCTCAGCTTTATTATTAATTCTACTGCGACTGGTCTGGTCAAATAGTAATCTCATTGACAGCGCTAACTAATTCACAGTTAGGATTTTCAATATTTCATATTTTATTTTCCAGCTCCACAAACTCTCTCAGAGGTTTGAGATTTCAATTTAGAAAACTATTAAATGCAAAATTGGAGCATTTCTATTCAAATGCTAGAAATTTTGCCATTTTAAAACTTCAGTCTTGTTTCCCAAGCCTGATTTTTTAGTCATATTTGAAGATCTATGAAGCAAAATGTTAGTAGTTTGTATAAATATCTTAACTTTTTATATGGAAATAAAACTGTCCACTATTCAGGCAATCATCTAGCAAAACTTTTCAATTTAATGCAGTTGATATTACATACATTTTTCATTGACAAAACCTATATTTAAATTTTTCTTGATAGTGCACAGCTATATGGAAATAGTAAGGCACAGATAAAAGTAATAATATAGGTATTACAAATGGAAGCCCTGCACTTGCCAAACATTGTTTCTTGACAAAATAAAAATGTTGCTATTTCATAATTATGCATTAAAAATGTGAAAGAAGCAGTAACTCACATTCTTTCCGTCGTTAAGGTGGGTTAAAACTATTGCATGCTGAAGTGAAAAATGGAAAACATTTACAAAAATAAATGATCAAGGCTGCATAAATGCTGTGCACACAGTTCAAACATTTATGTAAAATGTCTCCTCAGTGATGTCCACAGGTACAATAACTGCTTACTCCAAACAGTTCCAAATTTACAATTTGTGTTGTAAATCTTTTCACCATTCTGAATTGCAACAGTATTTTGAACTAGTGATGGAAAAAACACTTCACTAGCTCAGTCAAAAGCCACTAAGAATAAGGGACTGTGTTATGGCTCAGCATGCTAGTCTAATTCTAATGGATGTTACTGCACAATAAAATGATCTTTTTGATGAATTTGACAGCTGAAAATTATTTGCACTCAAGGGGTTAACATTCAATTGGATTCTTTTCCGCCCAACACAATTGCTTTCTCTCAGCTATTTGATTTCAGGTGAATTTACAGGATTCATCTGGTAGGGTTGTTTAAAGTAGATTTTTTCTGGAAAAAGAAACTCACCCAGTAGTTTCATGCTGACATTCCCGGCTGATATTGCACTAATAGCAGATGAATCAAGTAGCTATGAGTTTCTTGTTATCAACCACTGCAAAATCGAACTAAGGTTTTCATGTTTTTTTCAATCACTGAACAAACAGGTATTGTTCTAAAGTATGGTGCCCATATAAATTTATCCTCAGAATCAGAAGAATGAGTATTTCATCCTCTCCAAACCCAACCTACTAATACCTTGTCTTTTTGTGAATATGCAAGTATCAAAGAACATGGAATCTTAGTGTAAAAGACATTATAATCGGGCTCACGCCTATTAGATTTAAATGTTCTCCAGGTACTTGTACTGCCTAGGTTGTACACAAACATTTTTGCCACAAGGCCCAGTAAATGTTCTCAATGTAGTTGCCTAATTAACTACCTACTTGATCACAATGGTGTCCCTCTCCTCTGATTCCAGCCCCATGTTACCACACGCCATCACCAAAACAACTCACCATTGCCAAGATATCTCTGAATTGACTGGTATCCCTGGTACTGGCACCATCTATAAAGGCCTTCATGTAACCGGATTAGCACTGTCAATCCAGAGCTGCCATGCACAATTCCTGATATTTGTCCCAGACATGGCAGACATGGTAAATGTGTTGCCATGCTTTACGGGCAGGGATCTGGAACTCCTGCTGGTTAGGGAGCAGCAGAGACCATGACACCAAACTGTACCAGCCTGGTCTGAGAGTGCCACCTAGGATAGTGCAGTCTCAGCATCTTGAGGCATTCATAGCACTGTAGGGTGAAGGTTAATGACCTTCCCCACTCCAGAAGGGTATGTGTTGCCGCCTTTTCTGCAATACTTCATTCTACTCACTCTATCTCTGCGTTTGTACCACCTCCCACCAAGGCTCATACTCTAGCACTCACACTATTGCTCTCACTCCCTCAACCCCTTATACCACTAACCTTGCATGTCATCTATGCTATTCAGAATATCTCCCCAGCTGCATCTAAACTAATATTGGTGACACCCACTTTCATCTCTTGAATAATTCCTGTCTCTCTCTCTCTCTCTCTCATTACAGGAAGAAAAGAGTCCACAATAGGGCAGAAAGAGTACAGACACATGGTGAGGTGCATGACATTTGACTCTCCATGCCAAATGTGGAGAGCATCCTGACCCTGATTGTCCCAAGTGGATGACTGACCGTGTCCAAGCCCCTGGACTATACGGAAGCTGCTCTTCATTTACAGTGCCATGTCTTTCCTACTGAAGGCTTCCTTCCTTAATTTGGCCAAGGACTGAAGATAACCACTGCAACCTTCCTAGTTTTGTGCCTGTGGTAAATGGAACAACAATGCAGTCGTACTGTGAACCTGGTATCTCTAGCTGAGGGGGTAAAGTATAAAAAGGCAAGGCAGAGATGCTGTGAGCATTCAGTTAGGTTCAAAGTGAATAAGTGCTATGACAACAAATGAACAGGCCAGACATGCAGCCTGGCCCAGTCCATGAGCTGGCCATGTGTCCCAGAGGGCACTGTGTCCTTGCTGCAGCATTATAATACCTGGTGCAGTCTGAGATGCAACCTAGAAGTGCAGAAGCATCCTGTAACTGGATGTGAGGTGTGGCAATGACAGTCCCTAAAGCCCAGCAGACTTCGGACGCCAGTTTCTGTGGATGGGGGGTGTATGTGGCTGATGCCTATGGAGCTTGTCCTGAGATGTTGGTACCTGGTGTCCAACATGGAAGTCCTCTGGAGCAAGTGATGAGCTAAAGTGGCCAGGTACCTACTCCAGCTTCCACATGGAGAATTCTCAATATCTGAGTAATATGAGATAAGTTGAATTGTTAATAAGGCTTTTTTTTTTACATATGTTCATGGAACATGGGTGTTACCGTAGATTAATATTTATTGCCCATCCCAAATTGCCTAGCGGCCTGTTAAGATTTAATCAAATTTCTGAGGACCAGGAGTCTCCTGTAATCCAGATTACAGAACAACATCAGATTTCCTTCCCTAAAGGACATTAGGAACCAGATGGGTTTTCATGACAATCAAGAGCACTTACAAGAATCTCATTAGCTAGCTTTTTATTCCACATTCCTATTGAATTCAGATTTCACAAACTACAATGGTGAGATTCAAATTTGTACCCCCCCTTAATGTCATCCTGGTGTTCTAGATCACCAGTTCAGTGACATTGCCATTATTTCACTGGCTACCCAGATTTAAGAAGCTCTAACTTTCCATAATTGGAAACTCACTGTTGCCTAGTGAGGAACTCACATTGATTCTCAGCAGAAAAGATGCAGCAAGTTGCTCCCAGCATTGACATTGGCCTCTATATGAATCCACTTACTTAAGGGGAGGTGATTGCCTAGTGGTGTTATTGCTGGACTGTTAATCCAGAGACCCACATAATGTCCTGGGGACAAAAACAGATGTCGCTGGAAAAGCTCAGCAGGTCTGGCAGCATCTGTGAAGAGAAATCAAAGTTAACATTTCGTGTCCGATGACCCTTCCTCAGATGCTGCCAAATCTTTTCCAACAACTTCTGTTTTTGCTTCTGATTTATAGCATCTATTGTTCTTTTGGGTTTTTATCTAACGATGGAATGTGAATGCAATTAAAAAAACTGAAATTAAAGGTCTTCATGATGACCATAAATCCATTGTTGATTGTCGGGAATTCCCATCTGGTTCACTAATGGCCTTTAGGGAAAGAAACTGCCACCCTTACCTGGTCTTGGCAACATGTGACTATGGTTGACTCTGGACAATTTGGGATGGGCCTAATTGTCTGGCTGAGCCAGTCACATCCTTATCCCACGAATGAATAAAAAAAATCTTCAGTGGTCACAGGTGGAGGCTAGTGCAATTGCAACATTTAAAAGGCATCTGGATGAGTAAATGAATAGGAAGGGTTTGGTGGAATATGGGCCGGGTGCTGGCAGGTGGGACTAGATTGGGTTGGGATACCTGATCAGCATGAACGAGTTGGACCGAAGGGTTTGTTTCCACGCTGTACATCTCTTTGACTGAGATACAGATGCAGAGATCATATCTTTGAGAATTTTAGCAGAACAATACTCTTAGAGCTGGTCATTTTTTTTCCTTTGAAGCATTTCAGTTACAGTCGAACCACTTTAGTCTGTAACTTCAGGTGAAAATTCTTAGTTGATTATGCACAAACAGAACCTCGATGTAACTTTACAGGCATGATAACAAAAACCTGTAGGTCAATATTGCTGATGTCTCATTGAGCACTGAATATAAAACTAAAGATTGTAGGGCAGCTAAAGTAAATATCACCAACTTATTCTAATCCTCATTTTTAGATTGCATTTGAGATAATGTTTATAAATAGCCTAAGTGCTCTGGATTGAGGAGCACAGGTAAAGAACCATCCATCTGAAATCATGCAAGCCAAGATTTCAGTTTTCTTTTGCCCTGCTAACTTTCGCTCTCCTCTTTGGGTGAGGGTTCTGACTTCTGTATACTTTCTGCAGATGCTAGCTAACCTTCATATTTTATCCAAGTGGTCATTACTCATGTGTAAGTCTCAATAGTCAGCACCAGCAGAATCGATAGTACGAACATTAGGCCCATTTTTGCTTCCTTACCTCATACCAATATGCATAAAGTTCTGGAACAGATCTTGACATAGCAAATCAAGACCAAAAACCAGTTGGAAAACCCCTCATGACAGCTAACCTGAGGTCAGCTCTCTGAAACTCAGGGCACACATTGTGCTTCAGTTTGTGAGTCTTCCTCCTCTGAATGGTTCAGTTACTCATCAGATCAACTTACTGAGCTATCAGGAAGGTTTTCGCTAATTTTCTGCCACATTTTTTCAAGATGAATTTGACATTTTTTTTTCTTTTTCACCTCTTAAGAAGAATATTTCTTATCCCCCATAAGAATCAAATGAATCGTGTTTGATCTTTTTTTAAATGTTTGGAAGATCAGGGACTTTGATGAAACTAGGAAGAAAGGTTTTGACCGACAGAGATTGCAGAATGTTTACAGTGGAGAATGGGATCAGATTCTCACTCTCGTAATTCATCAGTGACACAGCCATGAAATGACTGTCTATGGAGATTCTTCAATGGATTGTTTAAGGAATTCCACTGTGGCCTAGTTGAACCAAGACACTAGAGTAAAATGATTAGCATGTGGAATTCTCCGCTGCAGTTCATTGTTGGTATAATGTCTACATAAATCTTTTAAGAGAAATAAGACAATTGATATAAAAAATATGGAATTAAAGAGTGAACAGAAAAGAGCAGGTGACACATGAAGAAAAGCAAGGGTACAACTTTGTTAGATTAAGATCTGTACCTGTGCTATAATATTTTTTAATTAAAGAGTCATAGAGTTATACAGCATGGTCTAACTTATCCCCTCCAACCAAATATCCTAAACAGATCTAGTCCCGTTTATCAGCATTTGTCTCAAATCCCTGTAAACCCTTCCTATTCATGTACCCAGATGCCTTTTAAGTGTGGTAATTGTACTCACATCCACCACCTCCTTCTCTGGCAGCTCAATCCAGACATGCACCACCGTCCGTGTGAAAACGTTGCCCATCAGGTCCTTTTCAAATCTTTCCCTTCTTACCTTAAAGCTACACCCTCTCGGTTTGTATAGATCTGCCCTGGGATAAAGATTTTGGCTATCCACAGCCCTCATGATTTTATAAACCTCTCTAAGGTCACCCTCAGCATTCAATGCTTTAGGGGATAAAACCTCAGCCTATCCAGCTTCTCCCTATAGATAAAACTCTCTGACTTGGCAACATCCTTGCACACCTTTTCTCAATCCTCTCAAGTTTAATAACATCTTTCTATAAGCAGGGAGAACAGAATAAAATGCAATATTCTAAAAGTGGCCTCACCAATGTCCTGTACAGCCGTAACATGATGCCCAAACTCTTATACTCAGTGTTCTGACCAGTGAAGGCATGTGTGCTAAATGCCGTCTTCACCACCCTGTCCACCTTCAACACAACTTTTGAGGAACTATACACCTGCACTCCAAGGTCTCTTTGTTTGGTAACATTTCCCTTTCATGAACATCCTTCTTGTCTGTCCTTCAAGAACTTTGAACTGGCAGTTTTCGTTCAGTGCTAGCATTTCAAACAAGAAAATGATCTATAGTTATTAAAATTTTGTCACAGTTTATAGCTTCCCGGTATTGAGAAGGTCTTCTTTAGGTTTTCTCTACCTGAGAAGTGTGATACATGGATAGAATTTTAATCACGGTGCACCATTCTTCGTGGTAGAACAGGAAATGGGCACCATTTCTGCTAACTTGCCTTTTCCTGGCTCCCATGTAGCTGTAATTAAACTTTAAAGTGCCGTGTGAGCACAGAGGTGTGTGCTGTCATACAACCGGTGGAAAAGCTTTTCAGTGGCAAAACCTACCATCAGCTGACACTGCAGTGCGTAGACTGTACACAGACAGGGAGGCTCATTAATGTAGTCACAACTTGCCTGCCCAAATCCATTGACACGTTGAGATTTATTGAAGGCACATTTATGGCTATTCAATGGTCAAAAATCTTGTGAAAGTCCAATGTTCCAACCAACAATGACGTGAAGGCACTTTCATACGACAAGGCCTCTACTCAATGGAAGTGATGAGGAGGTTACTTTCAAATGACACACAGCATCTTCAATCGCATAACGCTAACCTTTAATTAGGTGTTAAGAAATAGGAACTGGGATTGTTTCAGGGTTCTGAGTCTGTCCCCGGTATTGGGGAGGGATGGGGGAGGGAGAGGGAGGAGGAGACATTCACTGACCATGGACTTTAACCAGAAATTTCCTCAACTGGAATGGAGACAGGTTCCCTTTCTCATTAAGTGTGATGCCTCAGAAATGAAAGGCTAATAGTGCTCTGCATGATAAATATTCACCAACCTTTCTCTTCTCCAACTGAAATATAACACAAATACCCCATCTCATTCAAGAATTGATGCTGAAAATGTGGAAACCTCTTTTCACAATGTGGAGAAAAGTCTTCCCAAAGACAAATAAATAATTGATCAGAACCCAGATTGCATCACCTTCGAGAAAGATTCCTGACTTATTTTATAAACTAGGTTGCGGGGGCTCCTTCACATGATGAATCAGCTCTCACAAGTGTGCTGAGCAAGACCTCATGCATGTTATAGTTGCCAGTTTGCAGGACTGCGACATCACAGGCTAGCTTTCCTGTAATCAACATTCCCTGTGAAAGCCCAGACTATTGAAAAAGGCAGATGGGCGTACAGCAAGAAATACTGCGATGATAGACTGCCAGTCAGTGAACTTGTGGACACCATGGTTCAGCCCTTTAAAGCTTGCAACTTATATCAGAGCTTTATGCATAGCAAGTTGATAGTTCTGTATAACACAGAGTGAATGGTCACTTATTAAAACAAAATGGTGGCATGGTGTCTCAGAGATTAGCACTGCTGCCTCACAGGACCAGGGTCCCAGTTTCGATTCCAGCCTTGGGCGACTGTCTGTGTGGAGTTTGCACATTTTCCCCATGTCTTCATGGGTTTCCTCCGGGTGCTTCGGTTTCCTCCCACAGTCCAAAGGTTAGGTGAATTGGCCATGATAAATTGCCCATATTGTTAGGTGCATTAGTCAGAGGGAAATGGGTCTGGATGGGTTACTCTTCAGAGGGTCAGTGTGGACTTGCTGGGCCAAAGGGCCTGTTTCCATATTGTAGGGATTTTAATCTAATATTGGCACACACAGCAACAGGAATTTCTGATTACCTGATCATGGTATACAAGATAATGAGAGGAATAGATAGAGTCAATAGTCAGAGACTCTTCCCCAGGGCAGGACTGACGGGTATGAGGGGTCATAGTTTTAAGATATTAGGGGAAAGGTGTAGAAGAGACGTCAGAGGTAGGTTCTTTATGCAGAGAGTTGTGAATGCATGGAATGCGTTGCCAGCAGAGGTGGTGGAAACAGAGTCATTGGGGACATTTAAGCGATTGCTGGACATGCACATGGATAGCAGTGGGTTGACGGGTGCGTAGGTTAAGTTATTATATTTTACATTAGGATTAAACCTCAGCACAACATCGTGGGCCAAAGGGCCTGTTCTGTGCTGTATTTTTCTATGTTCTATTATTAGACACTTCCTGCCAGTTGGTATGGCGAATTGCTAAATGAGTTTATCATGTGATAGGTCAAAAGCAGGGAGATGCCAAATATCAGAAGATTCTTATAACAAGTGCAGCATCCATATTTGCCTATTTTAATCATTATTCACCATACTGCCATATGCCGTCCTCTATCCTTCCTCCCCACACAAACCCCTCCCTGACTGACTGGATTTCTGTGGAACTCCCTGAATCAAATTGGTTTGTCTGGGTTGGGAGTGTACAATGTTGGAAAGCAGTTGCTATATTGGATGCTTAGATGTCTACTTTGCATTTGGAAAATGGTTGCCGCTGCAATGAATTTCTAACATACCATCTCAGGATAAGAAATTTGAAATAATTCCTATTGTTAAACTAGTGTTTATTGGGTTCATTTTCAGTTTCTCTGTACAACAAGTACAAAGTTGGTTGACTTGTGATTCCAGAGAGTCAAAACAATTTATTACTATTCACTCAGTGAGTAATATTTTCAACTTCAGCTGCAGTTTGTAATGGTACATACTGTTCGTGATTTTTGAGAAGATTTGTAGCTCAGGTTGATTGTAAGTTAGCCCGCTGAGCTTAAAGGTTTGTTTTCAGACGTTTCGTTACCATACTAGGTGACATCATCAGTGAGATTTTCCAGTGAAGCACTGGTGGAATGTCCCACCTCTAGCGTGCAAACTTACTGACTTATGGTACATACTGTCTTTACAGGACATTCTATGGATTAAGCTCAGCCTCATGCTCCTGGTTCATTAGTTGGTGAGTAATAACACAGAAGGGAATTTATTCTTGGTCAAATTAAAAACTGGATCTAGAATTTAATGTTAAGCTGCTCTCAGATGATTGATTTCAACACATGGGGTGTCAAGGTTTTAGAAAAAGGAAGCAAACAACTTTTTAATACATTTTGTCCCAAGAAGTTGAGCAATCTCTTATTGTTTTAGATATCTCTGCTTACATACACTGTGCTCAATACAAATCGGTTTTATAAAACTTCCACTGTTAAATCCTTGAAATCGAGGCACTAAATTATTGCAAGAAGTATAAGCAAAAGACACTTATTTGCAATTTGTTTATGATATGGGATGGAAAGGCTAGCAATTGTTGCTTATCCTTAATTGTGAAGATCATGGTGAACCACAATATTGGAAGATTTCAGTTCCATCGGGTTCTCTCTTAGTGCTGGGAAAGAGGGAGATCCAGGTTTTTGACCCACTAACAAGGGTGGAATTGACGGTTTTGAATCAGGATACTCTGTAGGTTAGAGGAGAACTTCCAAGTAATGGTGTTTGCATGTATCTGCTACCTTTCATCCTCTACATCATAGACTTTGAGAGATTGTGAAATGCTGTCAAAGGAAGCTTGGTAAATTTCTGTAGTGCATCATATAGATGGTACGCAATGTCATTGCTGCTGAGTTGTGGTGGTAGGAGTTTGTATTTAGTAGGGTATCTATCAAGAGGATCACTTTGTTCTGAACATACGGATCTTCTTAAATGTTATTGAGGTCACATTCACCCTGGACAAATGGAGAGGCTTTCTTTTGCTGTCTTGCATGGTACCTTGTCGATGGTGAACAGGTTTCAGGGAATCAAGAGGGGAGTTCAATAACATTCATACATATATAAATAATTAATTAAATGTTCTGTTTTTCCTAAAATGTCAATAAGAATTGATTAAGCTGTAAATAAAGGACATGGCAGGTACAAACAGAGTGTCTACAAAAATACAAGTCTCAATTTTGCACAAATCTAAATCCAAATCATTGGCATTATGTAATCCAAGCTGAAGTTGTTCTAGTTTGGGATGGGAAGAGCATTTCTTTGCTCACATTGAGAATATAACCTTTAACAAGTAACATTTCCCTTTTTGGTAGCAATCTGACTTCCTCGCAGGTTGAATCATGAGGGGCATGGATAGGGTAAATAGACAAGGTCTTTTCCTTGGGGTGGGGGAGTCCAGAATTAGAGGGCATAGGTTTAGGGTGAGAGAGAAAAAAATTAAAAGGGACCTCAGGGGCATATTTTCCACACAGAAGGTGTGTGCGTGAATGAGCTGTTAGAGGAAGTGGTGGAGGCTGGTACAATTATAGCATTTAAAAGGCATCTGGATGGGTATAAGAATAGCAAGGTTTTAAAGGGAAATGGGGCAAGTGCTGGAAAATGGGACAAGATTAGGTTAGGATGTCTGGTCGGCATGGACGAGTTGGACCAAAGGGTCGATTTCCGTGCTGTACATTTCTATGACTCTCACTGGAATGTAATATTATAACATAGATAAAGAATACAATAGGGAAATGGATCTTCAACCTTATTGTAACTTCAACAATTCCAGCAAAGTTAATATAGAAACTAGAATCCTGAAATAATTTTTGATCCTTGCTGCAGTAAAAGACTTGTGTAATATGTTATTGCAGCCAGCAAACGGTGAGCTGACAAGTTTCAGGCTCCCCAGATTGACTCTTTTGTTCTTCAATTAACTGTGTAAATATGCTTATCATAAAATCAGGATGTATGTGAATTAACACCAGGCTGCACCAACAAAGACTGAGTAGGTTTGATCATTTGTATGAGAATTTAATATGCCAATATTTCATAAATCTGATTCTTTGCTTTTCAAAGTTAGCAAATCTGAATGTTTTCATTTGGACATGGTGAATTTTAATACCATTATTATGCAATTTGCAAATTTGATCATCTTTATCTGCCATCTTGATATCCTTGTAGGATACCAGAAAAGAGAAGAGTTTTAATCACAGTGCGGTTATTATTTAATGAAGCTGAGTAAAAAGAGGCAGATTTTAGTTACTTAGTTGAAAAATAATATTGATTTCAGAAGTGCAGATCTTTTGTTTCAATTATACTTGGGATGACAGTGCACTAATATTTTCACAGTGATGAGTTTAACAGCAAATGTTTTCGAAAGGCTGATTAACCAAGGATTTAGTTAATTGGGTGCAAAAATCATTTACACAGGAAATGCTACTTTCTTGTAAACAATTAGTGCACATGTAATTTTAACTGACGACTTGACATCCAAGAGATATATTGTAACAATTTGTTTTTCTTAAATTAATGGACCAATGCCTATTTGAGTAGAATTTATGATGGTCGTGCAATTCACCAGAAGAATTGTTCACACATTTTGAAAATCACATTAACCTAGCAGAACAAATAAGTTCAAACAAATATTTTAAGCTTTTGTACACAAAAAATGCCAATTGTAATGTCTAACATGTAATGCTCACTAACTACAAAACAGAAAAAAGAATGGATTGGACTGCTGTTGCTTCTTATAAGGACATTGTTATAACGTTACAACTCAAAAACTGATAAATAGGTACCATTTAATATGAACTGCTTTAATCATATCTAGGGCATATATATCTACTCACTGAAATCACACAGCATTGATACGTCTGGCCCTTGTTTTGTAGCATAAATATTTTAGCTAGTTTAGTAACTATTTCTCTATGAATTCTATCTGCATATTTTCGAGTTTATTTTTTGGCCATTATACTTTGGATGTTAAATTATAACTTTGAAGAAAAAATTGCTTTCCAGGCTCAGGACAGGCTTGAAGGGCTGAATGGACTACCCCTGTTTGTCTGTCCTGATATGACAGCTACACTATCAGCATGATTAACAAGTTGCAAGCACTTTTCCATTATGAATGGGGGAAAACGCCACATGAGTTCCCTACAACAATTGTTGAAGTGATAATAGCACACAGATTCAGATTTTAGAGAACACATCATAGACTATTTGGATATGGTCTTTATGCAATGTATGTGACAAAGTCGTGACTTTGGAAACAAAACAGCGTGAGTGAAGGACGCAAATACTCAAAATAGAACCTATAGATAATGTCATAGTCATGATTATAGTTTTATCCGGATATATTACTTATTAGCTGATCAACCAAAAATGGGCACATGTCAGTGATTCCATCACACAATTGCAGAAAGATCTCAAGGCAGTAACACAGTCATAGAAAACATCACACTATTCATACCAGAGAGGAATTGTACGTGTTCTCTGTGTAGAGAAGACTTCAATTAATCATGCACCAGAGAGATTCAAATGAGACTAGATCAGATTTGGTTGCCTGAGGCTAGATTAGAGTGGTGCTGGAAAAGCACAACAAGTCAGGCAGCATCCAAGGAGCAGGAAAATCGACGTTTTGGGCAAAAACCCTTCGTCATGACTTTTGCCCGAAATGTTGTTTTTCCTGCTCCTCGGATGCTGCCTGACCTCCTGTGCTTTCCAGGCACCACTCTGATCTAGACTCTGGTTTCCAGCATCTGCAGTCTTCACTTTTGCCCAGTTTCAGTTACCTGATTGGCATGGATGACAATGAGTCTATGAATGAGACAGATGAGACAGGTGACATGTAATGACTGTAAGTGGAAAAATGCTTGCAGCTTGTTAATCCTGCTGATAATGTGGCTATCACATCAGGATACAAGCAGGAGTAGTCCATTCAGCCCTTTAAGCCTGTCAAACAATTGTTTCTTTAAAGTTATGATTTAACATCCAATGGATAAACAAATAAGAAACTACGAAATATGAGGATAGGCTTTAGAGAGAAATAGTTACTAAAATAGCTAAAATATTTCTGCCACAAAACAAGGGCCAAATATACCAACGCTGTGTGATTTGAGTGAGCAGATGTGTATGCCCTAGATATGATTAAAGCAGTTCATATTAATTGTGGAGGGGTTGGAGTACAGACAAATAAAAAATAGTTTCTACCTTGTGGTGGGAGGGATAGGTTGTAGAAAGAAACAGTAGTCTGCAGGCCACCTCATCCCATGAATGAATTAAAATATATAAATGCTACACCAAGTATATTGAATAGATGTATACCGATGATGAATGGCTCCTGCTTCTTCCATTCCCATATACATGACCAGGTAGTATGACTCAGGCTGTTTTTCAAGAATTTCTGGGGTCTAGAAGGATGAATAACAGCATTGGCACATTTGCTGAGGAATCTGTGATCTTCAAAAGTGAAGTTTCAGAATGACATGAACAACCAATGCTGAAGGAAGAAGATATGGATATATCAGGGTATTTGGGGTCGTTTTGAACAGAAAGTGTTTTATAAAATGAATATTCTTAAAAGTGTAAAAGCATCAGATGAATGCTCCAGTCTGTGTAGAAATCAATAACTTTTAAAAATGAAATTTCAACTTAACCTGAATAGCAATAAATGACACTATAAGGTTTCACATCTGAGGACATTTACTGTAGCAGAAGACTAAAAAACACTATTAACTAGTTTTGAGAAGATTTGCAGCTCAGGTTCAGGTTCTGGATGTAGGTTTGCTCACTGGGCTGGAAGGTTCATTTTCAGACGTTTCGTCACCATACTAGGTAACATCATCAGTGAGCCTCCGGACATTCACTGAAGATGCTACCTAGTATGGTGACAAAATGTCTGAAAATGAACCTTCCAGCTCAGCGAGCAAACCTACATCCAGCACTATTAACTAAACAATATCATTATTGGGAACTTATAATTTAAACAACAGGGCTGAACTTTTAAAAGCCAATGAAACACACTTCATAGGTACAACATAAAGGCCATTTGTTTGGACTGTGGACTAACATTGGGAGAAAATACTGCTTTAAATCAACAAAATTGTGTAAGAAGATGTTAGCAGTTATAAAAACAAGTTATTGGAAGACATTGTGAGTTGTATATGAAATATCAACTTACTTGATCAGCAAGTGAGAATTCCAGACAAAATCGAGTGTGTGGTGCTGGAAAAGCACAGCCGGTCAGACTGCATTCAAGAAGCAGGAGAATCGACATTTCAGGCATAAGCCCTTCATCAGGAATATGTGTGTTTTGTTTGCAATTATGCCAAGGACAGGCTTGTTACTCATAATAGTCCATTAACGTTTGTTAAAGGAAATGAAGACGGTGGACTGCAAAAAGGAGTTTTGTACTGGGGGCAGGCAGATTTTATTTAAATAAGGGACAATCAGGCCAAAGCAAACTGGGAACAGCTACTTATAGGAAAATCTATAGCAGAACAGTGAGGAGGCATTCACAAAGGAAATGGGGAGAATACAGGCCCAAAATGTTCCCTTTAAGGTGCAATGTAGGAGCAACAAGCTCCGAGATCTCTGGATGTTCAGGAATAGTCAGGACTGGATAAGAAGGAAAAGTGAGGATTTTAGCAGATGCAAGGAGAGCAAATCAGCAGAGGCCTGAGTGTTGTATCGAAAGTGCAGGGAGGAACTTCAAAATCAACTAGGATAGCAAAGGAGGGTGGGGGGATGGCATAAAAGACAGTAATGAGATAAATTAGGGAGAATTGGAAGATGTTCTGTAAGTATATTAAGAAGAGGTGGATAACAAGGGAAAGAGTAGGGTCAAGAGTGTGGTGCTCGAAAAGCACAGCAAGTCAGGCAGCATCCGAGGAGCAGGAAAGTTGATGTTTCAGGCAAAAGCCCTTCATCAGGAAAGAGTAAGGTCCATTAGGGACCAAGAGGCAACTTGCGGGTGGAGCCAGAAGACATTAGTACAGTGTTAAACAAAACCTCACTTGTGTTTGGCTTTGGAGAAGAAGGATAAGGGTACAGAATTTGGGGAGACTGACTCTGAAGTTCTTGAGCAAACTGACATAGGGAATGAAAAGTTATTGGAGGATTTAGCAGGTTTAAAAGTGGACAGTCTCAAAGGGGAGGTGCCAGAGGATTTGACGACATGGTTTCACTTTTCAAAAAGAGTGGTAGGGATAAACCAGGGAATGATGGATTAATGAGTCTCACATTAGTGATGGGGAAATTACTGGAGGAAATTCTGAGGGAGAGAATTAATCTTCATGTCAGCATGGAGGGAGGTCACATCTAATAAAGTTGATTGAATTTCTAAAGGAGGTGATCAGCTGGGAAGATGAAGGTAATGCAATTGATGTAGTTTATATGAATTTCAGAAAGCCTTTGACAAAATCCCATTGACAAAGAAAATAAAAGCATGTGGGATCCAGAGTGATTTGGCAAGATGGATCCAAAATTGGCTGAGTGACTGGAGACAGAGGGTGGTGGTAGAAGGCTGTTTGTGTGCTGCAGTCCAGTGTGCTAGGATTAGTGTTGGGTCCCTTACAGTTCGAGAGGGAATGGGAATTAAGTTTATTGATGACTCAAAAATTGGGCGTTGATAGTGTGGAAGGAGGTGTTAGGTCACTGAACAATATAGATGGGGTGTTCAATTGGGCAGATCAGTGGCAGATGAAATTGAACCTTGACAAGTATGAAGTGAGGCACTTTACAAGGAAGAGCAACAGGTGAGTACTCATGGCAGGACACTAGGAAGCTCGGAGGAACTGATCTTGGTGTGTTTGTCCATAGATCCTTGAAGACTGCTGGGCAGGTTAATAGGATGCTTAGGAAGGCATGTGGGATAATTGCCTTTATAAGTAATGGCATAGTTTCTAAGAGCAAGGAGTTTATGTTGGAAGTATGATTATGTTGGAAGAGTACTGTGTGCAGTTCTGGTCACCACACTATAGGAAGGATGAGATTACATTGAAGCAAGTACAAACTGATAGAGATATAAGATTATAGGGGACATGGTCAGGATGGATAGGAATTAGCCTGTACCCATTAGCGGAAAGGCTAACAATGAGGAGACCATAATTTTAAGGAGAAGATTCGGAGGTTTAGAGCATATTTAAGGACTTCCCTTTCATCCAGATGGGAGTGGAAATTTGAAATGCAGAACCTAGGAGACAGTAGTGGCAGGAAATCTCACAACCCTTAACTGTATGTGGATAAGCACTTGAAATGTTCGTACATTCAAGACTATTTGCCAAGTGCTGGAAAATGGAATTAGTGTAGATAGGTTGGCAGAGACTCAATGGCTGTGTACTGTATGACTCTAAGACCTGACTCTGAAATATCCCTCTATAAGTCTAGATTTACTTTACTACTTGTACATCCAACGTCACGAATGCAGTCTTGTTTTTGTTGCTCTTCCCTTTCGCTTCTTAAACAAAAATAATTCCGTGTGAGACAAGTTAGTACATAACTCTTTTTTTTAATAAATGTTTTCCATTGTGTTCCAGTTGTGGGCACACCTGGTGTTCAGGTGTTTAAAAATCTTTGGCAATTCTTTTAATCAATTACTAAACATTGGATTTAATTGCACTTTATTCAGAAAGGCTGCACGTAAAAGATGATAGGTGGCCAGCAGCTTCCCACTGAGCTGATCCCCATAATACAGGAGTTGAGGGGGGGATCCCATGAATGGCCAGCCCATAAACCTGGTGAGGCCCTTAATTACCTAATTACATGGCAAATTAGAACTTCAATCAATCTCAAGCCAGTTGGTGAAATGGACCAAAATGCAAAGGCTAATTTTGAAAGGTAGGGAGGAAGAGGTGTAAGTGCATCGACCATAAGATGGTTGCTGGGCATCAAAGACATCCCTCAAGATGTAACACTGCTTTATTCCTCATGGGGTGACCTCAAATCCATCCAGAAACAACCACCATCCTCCAATGTCGCAACCCCCCCCACCCAAACCACCACACACTATGATGTCCATTCCATTCCTGCACTAAGTGGGGGACTCCCTGCGGGCATCGTTACTCTTCATGATGATGCTCATAGTTCCAGCAGCAGCTGTCACTGAGTTCTAACAGTGCCAGGATTGGTTGAACTGCCAGCCACTCAGATTCACTGGCATCTCTTGAGAGTAAGACTTTCTGTCCACTAGGGTGACCCTCCCACAATGCATTATTTCTGCACAATAGGCTTTTTAAAAGTTGGAGAGAAAGCAGAGCTAACATTTGGAGTCCATGTGCTACTAGACCTGCTGACTTTCTCTAGCAACTTTTGCTTTTGTTTCAGAGTTCCAGCATTTGCAATTCTTCGTTTTATTTTTAAAGGTTTGTCTGTTTGGAGACAGACTTTTCTTTCAGGGGTATTGTGAGTTTTTGTTTTATTCATGGCTTATTGGATGTTTCTCTACCCTGAGCTGCATCTAATTGTTCATGTCTCTAAAGGATATTTTGCAACATACAAACACACCTCATCAGGCCAAAACAGAATATGCCATAGGGTAGCGGAGGTGGAAATGAAGCAAATACATCAAGCCCATGAGAAAAATAACTCCATTCTGACATTTTTTTTTGATGGTCTTGACGTTGTAGTGGTGTTGCCACTGATAAAAGTTGGTTGTTCTTCTGGAGACTGAGTCTTTTAAACTGTAATCTGTCCTTTTCCAGAGTGGCACCTTTCAATTTAAATCCCCTACCTTGTATGTATTCCAAAATATAACAGAAGTAAGGTAGGTAGATTACCAGACTTGATTCTCAGAATGAGAGAGAAAGCTGCTGTTACATTTTCTGCAAAGAGTACTTCTTGATGCTACTGTGGCAGTCTGTAGACTCTCCTAGCCTTTCACTATACAGGTGGTCAAACTGCACAGTCATGGTTCTATCAGGGAAGCACTCTCTTCAGTTGCTAGCAACTGATTCTTTGTACCTCTTTATCCATCACGATAGTCAAACATGAATGATTATGACTTCTCAGCAATAACTCTTGATGTTTGACCTTTAGATTAGATTACTTACTTATGGTGTGGAAACAGGCCATTCGGCCCAACAAGTCCACACCAACCCTCCAAAGAGACCCCACCCAGACCCGTTCCCCTACATTCACCTAACAATATGGGCAATTTAGCATGGCCAGTTCACCTAACCTGCACATTTTTGGACTGTGGGAGGAAACCGGAGCACCCGGAGAAAACCCACACAGACATGGGAAGAATGTGCAAACTCCATACAGCAGTTGCCAGAGACGGGAATTGAACGCGTGTCTCTGGCGCTGTGAGGCAGCAGTGCTAACCACTGTGCCACCGTGAGTGGAGGAAGGTATTGCACCTCAAACTGTCTGAGTGGTTTAGGAAAAGGCTTTTGCTTGTGTTCCCAAGCCACCTGCACAGAAGCAGGAGATCTCCTGAATGGATACAGTTCCAACAATGCACAACAAGCTTGTCACTAGCCAGGACAAAGCAGCCTATTTGACACTCTATCCACCACCTTCACCCTTTAGTTCCCTCACTGCAGTGACCATAATGTGTACTGTTGACAAAATGCACTGCAGTAACTCACCAATGTTTCTTGGAGAGTACCTTCAAAACCCACCTAGCATGACAAGGGCAACAGAAGCATTGGAATACCATTATCTTCAGTTCCGTTCAAGTCATGCACGATTCTGACTTCAAACTATGTTATTGTTTCTTCATTGCCCTTGAATGAAGTTCCTGGAAGTCACTTCCTAACAGCGCACTGGGTGTCCCTCCGTTCCAAGGATTACAGCAATTCAAGATTACAATTCAATGTTACCTTTTCCAGAGTAATTCAGGATGGTCAATAAAGCAGCCTAGCCAGAGATGCCCATATCTCATGAATAAAATTAAATACTTTAATCTTAACTCTATTTATGCACGCTCTTTCATTTCTGGCTCATTTGGACTTGTTCTCCAGTCGAAAAAGTATCTAAAGAAGATCTGGATTTACAACTAAGGTCAAGGAGAACTGATCAACTGACAGCAGCTTATTACAGGCATTATGGTCATCTGCATAACTCAACATATAATATTTAACTTCCCTGTCAATAATTTTCTGAGCAGAACATTGATACACATCATGCGGTTTACCTCTGTTCCTCAACCAAGGTTGTACAGGCAGAGATTTCATGCCTGTGTTCTCATTTCTTGCCCCGAGCTTCCACTTTCTTACAATATTTGTGTGAAATTTCAGTAGGCGACACTCTAGCATTGAAGAAACAATAGGATTTTCAGATAAATGAGGGAAAGGACACTCCAAGATTCTAACACATTCTTTCCACTTAATGTTATTTTTAATGTAAATTTTAAAGAATGGCCTCAGCAGCTAGGCTACAATTGTGGAGGGAAAACCTCTTCACAGGGTTTATATCCACTTTAATGTCAGATGTCAGCGGTAATTTCTTTACTCAGAGAGTAGTAGGGGTATAGAACGCACTGCCTGCAACAGTAATAGACTCACCAATATTAGGGCATTTAAATGCTCATTGGATAGGCATATGGACAGAGAATGAAATAGTGTAGGTTAGATGGGCTTCAGATTGGTTCCACAGGTCAGTGCAACATCAAGGGCTGAAGGGCCTGTACGGCGCTGTTATGTTCTATGACTCCCACAGCTATCTGGACTACACATCCTCACACCCTGCTTCCTCTAAAGACTACATTCCATTCTCCCATTTCCTCCATTTCCTCCAATGTTCCATTTAGGCTAACTTCGACATGGGAACCTCTGAAATGTCCACCTTCTTCCTCAATCGCAGATTCCCCAGCACATTGTCAACAGGGCCCTCAACTGGGTCTGACCCTCACTTCTGCCCTCACCCCCTCTCTTTCCTCTTGCAACAGGATACCCCTGTTGGATAGGATACCCCTTCTCCTTACCTAGCATCCCACCAAAATCCACACCCAGAAGACCATCAGCTGCCACTTCCTCAGTGAGTTGCCACCACCAGACATATATTCCTTTGTCTCCCTTGTCTGCCTACTGCAGGCACCGTTCCCTCTGGGACACCCTGGTCCACTCTTTTTTTCACTTCCAACGCCTTCACACACCCCATGGCACCTTCCCCTGCCACGCCAAAATTGTAAAACCAGCACATTCACCTCCTCCCTCCTCAGTATCCAAGGCCCCAAACAAATGTTCCAGATGAAGAAGTGCTTTACCTGCACTGCTCTCAATCTAGTCTACTGCATTTGCTGCTCACAGTGTGGTCTCCTCTATATTGGGGGAAATGAAGCACATACTGGGTGACCATTTTGCAGAACCTGTACATTCTGCCTGTGAAAAATTCACTGAGCTTCCAGTTACCTGCCACTTTAACACACCACCCTGTTCCCTGGCCAACATCTCTGTCTCAGGCTTGCTGCAGTGCTCCAGCGAAGCTTAGTGCAAGCTGGAAGAACAGCACCTCATTTTTTGCTCAAGGGCCCTACAGACCACCAGACCCAATATTGAGTTCAATAATCTTAGGACCTGAACTCTCCCATATCCTGGACCTTTAGTCCCATTCACCAGGCCTGTTGTCACACACTATCTATTGTTAGCCACTAACCATTTCCATTAATAGTTATGCAACCTCCTTGCCAGATTGCTATCAACTCCTTTGTCCAATTGCTCTTCTCTTTCTTTGGGCTCTATCCCCATCTATCATTTACTCCTTAACCTCAAACCTATCCTGCCCCCACCCATCTTCTGCATATAAAACGACATTTTCCTACTTACCATCACTTCTGAGGAAAGGTCACCGGACACAAAAAACTCTAATTTCTCTTCACAGATGCTGTCAGATCTGCTGAGCTTTTTCAGCAACTTCTGTTTTTGTCTCTTCATAGGGTGGCCCACTGAAACCAAGCAGACCTGGAGGGCTCCGAAACTGCCCAGAGCAGACTCTTGATCTGCCACCGGGAGCTCACTGTTCTTCTCTGTCTCCAACAATGAGAGGCTGACTGGAAAGTTCAAATAGACCTCTGACAGTAGGACACACTAGTCCTTTAATGAGATCCACTCGCTATCTGCCACTTTGGTGCCCCCAGCCTGATCCCAAGGGTAAGATGGAGCTGAAGAACATAGGAAACCAGCCAGATTTGTGGAAGTTTGTGCCACCTGACCCTGTTAATGCTTCCAACAAGGACCAAGATTTCATGTCGCATTGAAGTCTCAATTTCAAGCTAATTCACTGTGTGCGATATACTTTGCGATGTTTCTGATTGATATAATAGGCTAAATGCAAATCCTTGTATAAAAGCAACAGTTTCCCTCTTTGTTGTTTACTTTTGTCATAGAACAGATCACCGTGTTGCCATGTCTATGCTCATTGCAAATGTCATGGTTTCTGACTTCTGTTTATTAAGTTTGGTATATAGTATACACAATGGTCATGTTGCTTTTGCCGAGGTCAGTTTAGCAGATTTTTGTCGTAAGTAAACTTTAAACACGTTCCAATATTCCCATGTAAGAATCAAAGATAGGGCTGAGTAAGAAATGGAAATGATCACAAGGACTGAATGAAACAATTTGTGATGCAAACTGATAATGAATTGGCATATCTTTAGATGCGAAAAATCCTAATCTGAATTAAAGAAAATCCACTGTATCAGTACTATTTATTTTTATGTTAAAAATCACACAACACCAGGTTATAGTCCAACAGGTTTAATTGGAAGCACACTAGCTTTCTTTCTATGATTGCTTCTTTGATGGTTGCAAGTTTTTAAATCAAATATGCATGTGGAAATTAAAGTAAGCACCACAGTGCCACTGAAAGTTCAGGAAGCAACAGGAATATTAAAATTTAAACTCATTACTTGAGACTACTAAACATATTCTACAAACAAATGAATTCAAAAATCAAAGACAAATTAGTAATTTTTATTTCTTCCCTGGAAGTTTTATATCAGTATTGACAGAGACAAGAAACTACATAATTTTGAACTTCCATTATAGAATTAAATAACAGAAAAAAAATAAAAAGTTTTCTCATAAAAGATTCAATTAAAAGAGGTGAAAATATTCTAATGTTACCTGGCAAATACCAGTGCTGTTGGAAGCACTGTGTTCCTTGCAACCTTCGCCCATGATTTTGTTGGACACTTGGGTACAACGAGCCATTTTTGTGACTTTCAGTATTGTTTTGTACTGTGACACTGAGCAGAATAGTTAATTCAAAAACTTGATTCAATGCAGCTATATCATTTTGACTTTTGCAATTATTTGCATGTTAGAAATTTTATAATTGTAGTTAATTACAGCAGAACCACTCGTTTAATCAAATGTCTTTGCAAATCCAATGATTAGAAACTTTCAAACAAGACATTAAGGACCTGTGGCAAACATGTGTACAAAATACAACTTATTATGGCCCCTAGACTAAAATAAAAGCTGAAAGTAGTCTTAATTTGATCCCAGTTCTGTGCAGTCTATTGAGAAGCTTGACTTCTGTTAAAAACACAATTGCAACTTTTGAAAGCTGGAACTGTTTCTGCATTTTCTCTGTGGCATGCTGACTGTTTTGTTTATGGGATTGAGCAGGTACTGGCAAGATTACATCCTTCTTAGTACAAATAGATGCTCTGTATCCACCTTCAGCTATGGTGGGAATGGCAGACAAAGATCAAGAAAACAATAATTCAAAGTAATCTACAGAGCGCATTACAAAAGAAATTTGTGGTTGACAAGCCTTTATTCTGAATCCTGCAACAGAACGGAAAGCAGTTCAACCCGAATACCAATCAGACAATTTAATGCATTTTTGATATACATTTAAAAGATTGACACTTGGCCACAGATGTACATGTGTTGTGTTGTTTATTGGAAGGATATGGCCTGCAGTAAACCTATTACAGCATATCATCGCACAGAACTTCCTAACCTCAAATAGGAAAAATTCCATCACACATTGCACTTGCAGATGTATTATAGAAACAAATTGTACTTGGAATTGAAAAGTCACAGTCTTATTCTGTCTAAATAAATGCCTGCCACAAGGCTAAGTGTGAGAGCACAGAACTTCCCGAGTGATTTCACTGTATTATCAGCTTTGACATCCATTGGGATTTCAGTTGCTGCAACTTGAGTTTGTATGAAAGTATGGCTCTAAGGTGCACACTATTGTGTATCAAGAAGAAAAAGAAAAAAAGGCTTTTTTTTTCTCAATCTCAATTTGCATATTGAAACTCAAATATGCATTGCTTACTCAGTGGAAGTTGAAATTCACAGTAACCCTTGCTTGGTTGGAAATAAATCCCCAGATTTTCAACTAAAAAAAATACCTGTGGCATTGCATCCTAATATACCAGGACCAGCTCACCTTGGAACATCTATCACTGATTTCTACAAGTTTAGTGATGTCACAGGGAGACCGTTTGATTTCTAAGTCCATGCAAAAGGTATCTGCTCAATTAAGAACATAAGGAAGTATATCCATCAAAGGCACTGCAAGTTTCAGCAAAGTTGTGGCCAGCTCAGAAACAATTAATTATTAAAATAATTAAGCATGAAAATAATTCTTGAAAACATAATGCAATATTCTTCAGAGTTAAGGCTGTGTTTCCATCCTTCACCTGTCCAGGGGCAATCTACTTGAGATTTACCTCCGCTAATCCAAAATCTCACAGACACGGCAAATCCCAGCTTTGGGAATCCTTTCCTCACCAACATAGGTCGAAGCTCTGAGCTTTACAATGCCAATGGTGTTGTCCAGATAAGGTCAATACTCTGTACGTAGATTCTTTCAGTAAGTAATATATCAGATATGATACTGTTTCTGGCAGACATATTGGTTTTAGGATGCTCTTCCCAGTATTGGTCATTTTCACCATGGCTTGGGGAGGGCAGAACAGTGAATGTGCTCATTTTCCAGTGAGCATTGAGGCTAATTAAGATTTTAAAAAAAGCTCTTTAAGTGCTGGTTGCAAGAGGAATGTTGTGTTTTGAATGAGATCATGGTTTACAGGAGATTTCAGTTTCTGATCAGCTGAAGGGAGGCATGTAGTAAGTGTGTAATCATGTCAATGCTCTGGTCCTTGACCTATTAAGAGAGCCTACTGGGACATTGGGCAGGGAAGGCGGTTGTGGGGCTTGCTGTGTACATGGTGGGGAGAGAGGACACACACCACCCAGATTTCAAATGCGGTTGGCATCCCTCAACATTGTGGGTGCAGAAGACAAGAGGCAAGGCTATCCATGGGAAAAAGAGAAGTCATCTGACCAAAAGGAAGGCTGAACCAGGCAATGGGTGTTACTGTCAAATTTCAGACCCATTGGTAATGAATTGCAACACTGTCCCCCAAAAGGTGGAAGTCCCAAGCAGCAGGAGATCATAGGATGGGGGAAAGGGGACACATAAGTAATGAAGGGTATGTTCTCAAAGCAGGAGCTACCTGAAAGATGGAGCTGTCTGGAGATGGGCGGCACAGTGGCACAGTGGTTAGCACTGTTGCCTCACAGCGCCAGAGACCTGGGTTCAATTCCTGCCTCAGGCGACTGACTGTGTGGAGTTTACACATTCTCCCCGTGTCTGCGTGGGTTTCCTCCGGGTGCTCTAGTTCCTCCCACAGTCCAAAAATGTGCAGGTTAGGTAAATTGGCTGTGCTAAATTCCCCGTAGTATTAGGTGAAGGGGTACATGTAGGGGAGTGGGTCTGGGTGGGTTGCGCTTCGGTGGGTCGGTGTGGACTTGTTGGGCCGAAGGGCCTGTTTCCACACTGTAAGTAATCTAATGACTGAGACTCAGTGTCCTAGGTGACTGTGTCTCTCCAGAAAAATGGCAAAGACATCTGTGAATTTGCCACTGAGAATCTCACCCATTGCAGCACCAGTCACCATCATCTGTCAATAGCCATCAATGTCACTGGGATAATGGCTTTTTCTGAGGATCAGCTAAGGACGTTAGCGGCACTTCACAAGTGGCTGCACAGCATTGCATCTCTCATATCACTCACGCTATCTTTGCCAGAGTTCAACTGAACATTCATTTCGCAACAGATGTGGCCTTGCAAATACAGTGGGCAACAGGTTTCACAGCCATCACTGAATGGCACCAATTTCAGGATATCATGGACCTTCCTCCATGTAACCCAGTCAGATCCATCAATCTGAAGGACCTCTATTTCCTCATTGTACAAATGATCTATGATTGCAATGAGAAATTTCTCTACATATGCAAATTTTTCTGGTAACGGTCTTGGCACCTTCACCCTCTGCTAGTCTGCATTACCACAGATCTTCATTCTAACACTCAATGAAATAAGTGACAACCTATGAAGCTTTAGAAGTAATCATAGAACCAATATAAAACTACCTACTGAGCAGACTATCAGACTTCTTGCAGTGAGATTCAGGAGCCTGGTGGCATTCTCTAATACCACGCTGGTAAAATCTCTGTCATTCTGGTGAGCTGTCACATGGTCATCTAGAAAGTGTTGAACCTTGAGGACAGTGAGCTCTGTAGGAGACGGCTCACTGTGGGAAAAGCAGATGCAGTGGTGAGAGACCAGGTGGAAGGAAAATGACGTTGAATTGAGCAGTGCCCAACTGTACAACAGATGGCCAGCCACTTCTGGGGATGCAAACAATGTCATAAGTATCAAGTATTTCCTAATCCAGGAATATTTCAACAGAATCTCTCTGACCCTGGTTCAGTGATGTGACATGGATGGGAATCTAAGGTGCCTTTGCAAACATAGGCGTGGAAGAGATATCCTAATCAGTTATTGAAACTTACGGCCGATGAATGAAGCACATCTGTTGAGAAACCTTTCCCTCACCATGGAGAATTCTGTTATCCTTTCACCACCTCATGCTACTTTATCATATTATGGCACAGAGCTTTTTCTTTTACCACTAAGAAACAAAGAGGCATATGTCACTTTAAGAATGTTCAACCTTGTAGTCTTACTGTTACTTCTTGATCAATTCTCCAATTTGATTACACCCCTCCTCTGTATGCTGTATCCCTCATCCCTTGATAGCATAAGCTTGCTCTGATCAATGCTGACCTACTGTCATTAACACCTATTTTTTATCTATACCTCTCCTTTAGTGCCAATAACTACCATCACCATCTGTTCCACCTGCTCCACCCATCCCACTTTATCAGCAGCATCATAATCAATATTTTCCAGCCTCGTTCAGTTCTGGAGAAGTCATTAGACTCAAAACGTTACTTCTGTTTCTCTCTCTCCACAGACTTTTCTTTTGTTTTTATTTCAGATCTCCAGAATCCGCAGTATTATTCTGTTATTTCCTGACCACTATTCCTGTCCAAAAAATGTTTTGAGCTTCTGTCGCATGTATAAATGAGATAGGGGACAGAATCTAGGGACATGGAGACTGAGTTCACATGTATTGCTGTTATGTAGTACATACATGCTTGCTTTCCCTGCTCTCAGGCTATTGAGTCAAATTATCAGACAGCCAAGACAAAAACATCAGGAGTAAGTGCCCCCAAAAAGAAATGTCATAGATTCTGCCCAGGTATCCTAATGATTACCTAGTACAGACTTGAATTTGTTCAACTCTAGTCACCAGTATTTATTTCAAGAGATGTTGAACCTGCACATTCCAATAGATTTATATTTCCTTGGTAAGCATCTTTAGACTTGTACAAAATATCTTCATGAAAATGAAATTTAGATCAGAAATACGACAAAATATGAAACAATTGCACTGGAACATTTTTCTAGAAATCACTTAATAATCAAATGCCAAGAGCAGATATTTGCACATGTGAAATGTCTCTAGATGAACAGATCTTGGTTGTAACTTGCTGCCTGTGTAAAATGTGGGGCACTCGCATTAACAGTTGGGCTCAGCAGTGTATTGTAGGTCAGAGCAATCATTTACAGAATGACTCCCTCAGGCAGTCATATCCAGTCAGTTTTATGGGAAGGTAAAGAAGCTGAAGGCCTGAAACACTCTGATTACATGTGATAATCTACTATTTGTGAGTAATTTCCAAGTGGATAAGTTGTAGGTTTTTGGCTTGTCTAATTAATCATAATTTTGTGTCTCTATTCTCACCGATAGACCTGTCATGCATATGTGAAGGCTATTTAACTGACAGAGAGGAAATAAAAGAAAATTATGGTGCAGCTATAATTCAGGCTAATATGATAAATGAATCTACTTTAATATGAATTGAGCCAGTATGTGCTGGTCTTGCTTGAAATGTTATTTTAAATGAATGTTTCTTGCCAATGTCTGCTCCCACAAGTTGGCACTGATTATGCTGATCTCCAGTTTATTACATTTTACCTTGTAAGCATTCAGCTTTATGAAAAGTCATAACTAACAGAGATGTAACAATCAGAACATTAGTGCAGGTAGGCCTTAGAACTGGTTTGTACTGGAAGGCAATGCACCATCTCCGTCCTGGATTGTGTGGTCCTGAGGCTGTCTCACTATAGGGCCTCTCATCTCGTTTACATCAGTAAGCATTGCAATCCTGCCGGGCAGCTCTTTGGCAAAGATTATTTTGTTGGGCTACTGCATAACAAGCATCAACCTCCATGTAGGTCCTGAGAGAGGGGGAAGCCCTTTTGGCATAGAACATTGTTGTATGAAATTGGATGTTTGTGGCCTCGTTTTATATCTAAGAAATCTCTGAGATGAGATCCAATGTCACGCCCAGGAGCAAATGTGCACATCACTCTCTCTAAACTAAACAAGCACCACCAAAAACCATCTAAAGTAGCAGGGGAACTGAAGTCACAATCTTGCTAGCTTTTAGTGTTTCCATTCTAGTATTTTTGAGTAGCAAACTGAATGGCCAGTTATTGTTTACATTTTGTTTTGTATAGAGAGGGTCTCTGCACCTTTTTTGCTTCTCAGGCTTTTAATATGGAGCAATCCTGCTATCAATAAAAGCCTGGAGCCACATTACGCACTGGTTGTCACTTTTAGAGATTTACTATATGGGCTATCCAATAACTGAATACTAAAATTCATCCATCTTGATTTTAATATACTTGCTGAATTGGGCAAGAAATCCACATAAATTGTTTGTTGTGGGGCTATGATTATTTTAACTTCTGGCCTCAGTAAAATGAATTGGTTTGATTCAACTATAACTGGACAGAGTGTGGATGGCATGTGCCGTGCCCACTAAATGGAAGTAGAATTTGTGCTGAGAGCCAGATGCCTTTGCGACATAAGAGTCACCACCAACAATAAAATGTAGCAACTACTGATATTCATATAATGCTGTTAATGTAAGAAAGTATTGCAGAGTACTTCAAAGGAACATGACACAGAGCCAAATAAGTAGATATAGGTCAAATGGCCAAAACTTTAGGAATGAAACAGGATTTACAGTGTGTTTTCAAGGTTGAGAAGGCATTTAGCCCACTTGCCTTCCTTGCTCAGGTCTTTTGAGTATAGGAGTTGTGAAGTTATGATGAGGTTGTATAAGAAGTTGATGAGGCCTCTTCTGGAATACTACGTCCAGAACTGGTTGCCATGTTATAGAAAGGATATTATTAAACTGGAAAGAGTTCAGAAAAGATTTACCAGGATGTTGCTGGGAATGGAACGTTTGAAATCCAAACATAGGCTGGAAAGACTGGGACCCTTTTTCACTGGAGGGTAGAAGGTTTATAAAATCACGAGGGGCTTAGAAAAAGTGAATGACAAGGATAATTTCCCTAGGGTGGGAGAGTTCAAATCTAAGGGGCATATTTTTAAGATGAGAGGAGAAAGATGTAAAAGGAACATGGGGGCAACTTTTTTTCACAGTGCAGTTCTTGTGCAGAATGAGCTGCCAGAGAAAGTGATGGATGTAGGTACAGTTACAATGTTTGAAAGATATTTGGATAAGTTCATGAATAGGAAAGGTTTGGAAGGATATGGGACAAAAGCAGACAGGCGGGACTGGTTTAGTTTACAAACATGGTCAGAGTGGACTGGTTTGATCAAAGAGTCTGTTTCCATGCTGTATGACTCTACAACCAAAGTGAAGGAGGGAGATTAAAATATATGGGGCAAAAATGCCAGATCTTAGGATTGAAACAGCTAAAAGCGTGACTCCCCATTGCTGGAGTGATTGTAACTAGTGACGGTCTACAGACCAAAATTAGATGAGTGCAACTACCTTGCAGGTTTGTGGGGATGGTTGAGATGACAGCAATCAGGAGGGACAAGACCATGGAAGGATTTAAGACAAGGATGTGCATTTTAACATTAAGGAGTTGCTTGATCAAAAACCAATATAGACCATCAGGCACAGTGGTAATTACTGGATGGGGCCTGATGCGATTTAAGAAATGGGCAGTAGGGTTTTGGATCATCTCCAAATTAAGGAGGGAAGGAGGTGGAAGAACTTGTCTCGTGAACTATGTATTCTGCCCCTACAGCATCCCTCTCCTCTGAATCTAAATGCATAGTTAAGCAGGATGGGGTTGCTGTGAGTATGCAGGCAGGCTGTAAGTCAGTGAGCATTAACAGAGCAATCGAACTGCCCTGAGATGCAGCCTGGTCCATTGTGTGAACTGGATGCCCAGCCCTGCACGCAAAGTTTCCTTGCAGCAGCCTTTCAATGCTGGGTACTGTGCAATCTGAAATGTAGGTCTCTGTTTCCTAACCATCCTGCAAGTGGCATGGAGGGATGCCATAAGGATCCTGAGGGTTTGGTAATGATCAGATGCTAATGGTTGTGCATGTGGTTGTTGGCCATGGATCATGTCCTGAGATAGTGTCACGAAGTAATCAACATGGTCAGTGTCCTCGTTCTGACTCCCTTGTTCTTGGTATCTAGTTTACTCATGATGGATGGTATGTTGGAAAACAGCATTTTAATGAGGAAAAGTCTGTAGTTAATAAGGTAATGAGTAATAATTCCCCATTCTAAACAACTCATTGCTGTTTAATGAGCATCTCACCTCAAAAACCCAAACTTAGTTAAAACTTACACCAAATTGTTCCTGATGTTACCTTAGGCCTCAGTGGACTTCTCATGTGATTTGGCTGCATTTCCCACCAAGATCCCATCCCAAGGGTTTGTATAGATATATGATAATGGAAAGACCTAATAAAGTGAACATTGAGCTTAGACAGAGAGAGTGTGGGAATTAATAATAGAGGAGAAAGTGAGGGCTGCAGATGCTGGAGATCAGAGCTGAAAATGTGTTTCCGGAAAAGCGCAGCAGGTCAGGCAGCATCCAAGGAACAGGAGAATCGATGTTTTGGGCATAAGCCCTTCTTCAGGAATGAGGAAAGTGTGTCTCAATTAATAATAGAGAACAAGGAGATTGCAGTTGAACTGCACATCAGATATCTCGCATTAGCTTTCGCTGTAGAGGATACAAGTAACCTTAAATAGCTATCATTCAGGAAATAGAAGATAGAGAGGAACTCAACAAAATTACAATCACCAGAAAAATGATACTGAGCAAACTGCTGGAGTTGCAAACTAAAACTTCCGTGAGTCCTGATGACATTTGACTTACCGTCTTAAAAGAAGAGCTATTGAGATAACTGATGTGTTGGTTCCAATTTTCCAACAGTTCCTCAATTTGGGGAAGGTTCCATTAAACTGAAAGATAGGAAATTTAGCTCCTTTATTTAAAAATGGAGAAAGAGAGAAAGCAAAAGCTACAAGCCAATTAGCTTAACATCTGTCGTAATGAAAATGTTAGAAGCTGTTAATAATGATGTTGTGAAAGGGCACTCAAAAAAAGTTCAAGATAATCAGAAAAATCAACATTGTTTTGTGCAAGTGAAATAACGTTTAACCAATTTGTTTGAATTATTTGCGAAACAAAAACATGTGCTGTGAATAAAGGGAAACCAGTGGGTATACTGTTCTCCGATTTAAATGTGAAGTGTATTTTCCCTTGTAGGAGAATTTTGAATTAGCTGGCACTGTTTAAAAATAAAAATGTCAATTTAAAACAGAGATTAAGCGATTTTTGTTTTCTTTCAGATGGTCATGAGCTTTGTGATCGTCTTGCTCAGAAGGGGGTAGAAACAGAGTTTTTATTTTTTTCTAAGGCAGCAGTTGATTGATTCTTAGTAAGCCTGAGGTTGTAAGGTTATCAGACATAGTCAGGAATGTGGGGTAACTGGATCATTCATAACCTTATGGAATGACAGAAGAGGCTCAAGGGGCCAAGTGGCCTCCACCTAAATTTGAATATTCTCTGTTGCTGCCTGAGCACCCGTCGAACTCTCCACAGAGACCTATTGTTGCTGTGGATGATCATTTTGCTCCTTATCTGAAGGACAACCTAAGACCACTATGGTGTCAAATATCCCAATGTTGTGACAATGCTTTCAAAAAACAAAAGTTAGCTTCTTAGTTTAAACAGTCTCAACAAATGGTTTATCAGAGGTTAGTTTGAGAGCTGAACACTTAATATCTACTCTTATGTCTTTTTGTGAGCCCCATGAACTGCTGTACAATCTTCTCACATTCCTTTTAATGGTGATTTTCAGGAAGATTGAGTATTCCATCCATAGAATATAATGCCACTGAAATATCCTTGCAAATGCCCAATATACATATTATCAGTACTTCACCTCCTGGAAGAGGCATCTGAAGAGGCCTGAATCAAAACTTGGAATTGAAGAATAAAACTCTTGAACAACAACACACACATCACTGACTGGTAAAATGACTTTCTCTGACTGTGCTTTGATTGCATTGTGTTTGCAAATCCTGCCCAACTATCCCTGTCAAGAATGCAAAGAGAGCAACAGAGAGCAACAGGACAATTATAAAACAAGACCTAACTCAAGGACCGAAAAAATGATCTTAGCGAAGATGACCAAAGATTTGGTGCAATAGGAGATTTTAAGAGAAGTGAAGAGATTTATAGAGGCTTTAGCCCTCAGCACTCAAAGGTATACAAAGTTAAAAATCACACAACACCAGGTTATAGTCCAACAGGTTTAATTGGAAGCACACTAGCTTTCGGAGCGTCACTCCTTCATCAAGTGGTCGTGGCTCAAAGATATGGCAGTCAATTGTGAATTAAAATCAAGGCAATTTTAGCCAAGGACCAAAGCGTCCAATAGTTGTTGATGTGTTGCAGCTAGATTTGGTGGTGAATATGTAAACAAGTTGTGTCTCATATCCAGTCAGGTCTACATTGCTTCGACGAAAGGATTAAAGCTGTACCAGGGAACAACCAGGGTGAGAGACAGTAATGGTTTTAACTGGGCATTGCGGCATCAAAACTGAAAGTGCCTCAGCAGATTGTTAGTTGCAAAAATGTTGTGACAACTGAAAGCGAAAAGACTCCACTCTTGTGATTTTGAAAGAGTTGTTGTCAATGAATTGGGAGACATGTTTTTCCCCCCAGAAGTAGGTGAAGGAGGAAGAAGGAAAAGTAGGTGTGGGTGGAGAATGACTCATGGAGATTGTCAGACAAGGTCTTATCTGTGATTGACAAAATGAGATTACTGATGCCCCATGAGAGAGAGAGCAAGGTCAAGTAGTAGCTGTGAATGTTGGTAGGAGTTTCTACAGAGGAACAGATTAAGAAACAATTGAAGTAGAGAGAGTGTGTGACAAGTTGAGAAGCCACTCTGTAGAGAGGCTGAGAGAGGAAAGCAGTGACGAAGATATCTCAGTGAGGAATTTGGTATTGGACTTGGTGTTATGGAAGCACACAGTGATTTTAAGTGAGGGGTCAAAAGGGTGGTGTAATGTGAGATGCTCACAAATGGAAAAATTACTGGAGGAGAGGGGGGTAAAGGCCAGGTTTGACTTTTGGACTGTGGGTAGTGTTTTTTGTTGAAAGCAAAACAAGATTTGGTTTGTTTGTTTGTGAGGGCAGGCTTGGAAGTTAATGACAGGTTAGTTCCTGATCAAGGCTCTGCAGATGTTTCATCATCAGGAAAGTGCATTATGTTTAAATAAACAGTAAGAGATAGCTATTGATGAGGTCAGTACTTGGGAATTGGTTCCAGCAAGTCTGAGAAAAGCTTTATGCTCAAGCAGATGACAGATGTTGAATGGTAACTGGGACCTTGTGCTGGAGACAGTCAGTCTGTCAGGAAATGATCACAGTTCAAATTGTGTGTTGGACTGTGACTTTTGTGGAAAAACAAAATCTGGCTATTGATACTACAGCATGAAGATTTGAAAGCTCCTTGCCAAACCGCCCATTTTCAGCTCTTGCAAGCTCAGTGAATAGAAAACTAAGTTAAATGTGTTACGCCTTTATCTGAGTGAATAGTAAAAGTGACCTTGATTGAAATCTATTGAAAAATCAACCAAGGAACCATCACCTATGTCTGTGCAACAATGCATCATGAAAAACATTTAAGTAAACTGGCCAGTCTTGTTCTTTACTTTTATTTATCCTTGAATTCTGTTTATTTGTCTGTTTATTTTTTGTGTGAATGGGGCTGAAAACAAAGCTTTTTGAGGTTCATAACATAGACCAATTGCATTACTTTGTTTAATTTTGCTCAACTAAAATTTTTGTGTGTTAATAAATTGTTACATCTTTGTTTAAGATACAAACTAGTGTCTAGAATTAATTATTGAGAGAGTCTAGGATTGGTTATGCAAAACTATAGTTAGGAACCACTGGGGTCAACTTTGAAAGTTTTGGAAGGTTTAAATGTTACTTTGTTGTAAAGATGGAGGTAGAAAGGCTGATTTGGTTTGGCTGTCTGTCTCCATATAGTAACACTGAACATGAAGGAAGAAATGGAAGAAGACATTATGATTGAAGACAGGGATTTAGGAGTGCTGAAATAATTCAAGAAGGGGAAAGTGGAAATGAATATGACAGATTCAGGTCCAGCCTACCAGACAAAACCTACATGTGTATGAACATAGAACATAGAACATTATAGCAGAGTACAGGCCCTTCAGCCCTCGGTGTTGCGCCAATCTGTGAAACCAGTCTGAAACCCATCTATCCTACACTATTCCATTCTCGTCCATATGCCTATCCAATGATTATTTAAATGCCCATAAATTTGGTGAGTCTACAACTGTTGCAGGCAGTGTGTTCCACATCCTTAATACTCTGAGTAAAAGAAACTACCTCTGACATCTGTCCTATATCTATCACCCCTCAATTTGAAGCTATGCCCCCTCATGCTATCCATCACCATCAAAGAAACATGTTCTCACTGTCGACCCAATCTAACCCTCTGATTAACTTAAATGTCTCAATTAAGCCATCTCTAATGAAAACAGCCTTTCCTGTAAGACCTTCCCTCCATACCAGGCAACATCCTAGTAAATCTCCTCTGAATCCTTTCCAAAGCTTCCACATCCTTCCTATAATGTGGTGACCAGAACTACATGCAATACTCAAGTGCGGCTGCACCAGAATCTTGTACAGCTGCAGCATGACCTCATGGTTCCGAAACCCAATCTCTCTACAAATAAAAGCTAACACACCGTATGCCTTCTTAACAGCTCTATCAACTTTGAGGGATCTATTTATATGGACACAGAGATCTCTTTACTCATCTACACTACCAAGAATCTTATCATTTGCCCAGTACTCTGCATTCCTGTTACTCTTTCCAAAGTGAATCACCTCACTCTTTTCTGCATTAAACTCCATTTGCCACCTCTCAGCCCAGCTCTGCAGCTTATCAATGTCCCTACAATATCCTTTGGCACTATCCACAACTGGACCGACCTTAGCATCTTCTGCAAATTTACCAACCCATCCTCCTATGCCCTCATTCAGGTTGCTTACAAAAGTGACAACAGCAGTGGACCCAAAACAGATCCTTGTGGTATAACACTGGTAATCGAACTCCAGGACGAACATTTCCTGTCAACCACTATCCTCTGTCTTCCTTCATCAAGCCAATTTCTAACCCAAACTGCTAAATTGCCCTCAATCCCATGCCTCTGTATTTTGTGCAGTAGCTACCACTGGGAACCTTATCAAATGCCTCACTGAAATCCATATACACCACATCAACGGATTGGGCCATTCGGTATGGACATAGAGAATCTCAAGTTACAGCAACATGGCTATGTAACAGGAATAGAATATATATTTCCCAGTAAATGGAAGAAGTCCAGGGTAAAAGTCAGAGGTGCGATTACATTAAAGGTGATAAGGTGGAGTTCACTTGGGGCATTAAGAAACTGATGGTCAGATACAGAGACAGGTATCAATGATGAATGAATGAATCCAGCAGCTTTTTGTAATGTTGACGATCAGAGGATGCACTGTTGGAAGTATTTCTGTGGAAATGAAGAGCAAAGTACTGTGGAGAATTTACACAGCAGAAAATGTACTTGTTGGAATTCACCATAAGGTGAAGATCTGCCGGACAAATCAACTTGGACCTATGAAAATGCCATTTTGACCAGTGACTATTGAATCAAATGGACAGCCAGCAGGTAATCACAATGTTGAGAGATGGACTGGAGGATACACAATTTACTTTAAAACTTTCCACCATAATGAGAGTAAAATGATTGCTTATTGTTTAATATGTTTGGGAAAACAATTGCAGCATTGTTTTCCTGAGAAGTTGTTCAAATTTTTACCTCAGCGCTTCATCTCTCCTAAAAGTGTGAATACACTTTCTATCTTTCAAAAGTCAACACTTAGAAAACACCTCATATTCTAATTGCTCCTTCAAATTCTTAACACATGACACCTGGCAAGTCACTCAGTTGTACCACAAACACTGCTTTGAAGAAGACGAATTATCACTATTTTAAGTCAACTGTGAATGGGCAATAAATACATCTCTACTAGCAATACTCACATCCTGAACAAATAAAAAAAAAATCAGACCTATTCAGATTTTTTATGCTACCTAATAATATCCTTCTAAAACAATGATGGAGAATCAATTGCTGTTGTCAGCATGCCAGTTTGTATGTGAGGAGACTGTGCCTGAGCAAAATATAAAATTGACTTTAAATGCTTGCCAATATTCCCTACTGATAACACCATTGTGAAGGAGAAAGCACTGCTCAGAAAATGTAAGATTATGTTAACTCTCCTAATAGCTTAGAAGATAATCATGCATTACAATATAGAATTGAGTCTTACAAGGTAAATGGTGTTTGGTTCAATTCTCTGACACTTTCTTCGGTCCAGGCACCAGTTCAAAATACTGTAGCTGAAGAGCTATAGGGTTCTGAATCCAACGCCTTATGACTTGCAATGCACGCTAACAAATGAGACATTCTTGTTTCTGATTATAACATTTAGAGACTTAAGTCCTTTTGTAGATCTGGGTGAATTATGCTGGTGTTTCTGTGTGACACTGAGGGAAAAATTGCAAATTGACAATATTAGGAGAGAATTGAACTCTCCAATGGCTACTTATGGAAGAAACTAGAGATGGAAAGTTCAAATTAGGGAACTGATATCCAGGTATTGGATGTACCTGTCCTAAACAGCTGGAACACTGAATACATTAAAAGGGGGATTAGGATCCACTGGAAATTCCATATAAACAGTTTGGCAGAGGTGTCTGACATGGCCTCTGCCCCTCAATTTTTCTGGGCCTAAAGGGATCCGTAGACTCACTGGAGGGCCTTGTTGAATGTGAAATAGCAGCGATGTATGTCTTAACAACAAAAGCAACTGCAAAAAAACAAAAAATGAACAGTTAAGTGCTTTGGGATGTTCCGAAGTTTTGAAAAAGTTGGGAGTTCATTTTTGTTTAAAAGGTTAGCTACACAGCTTGGTTACAGGAGGGGAGAAGCCTGGCCGGGTTCTCCGCCAGGACACTATCCAGTATGCATCCCTAGAAAAATATCTAGACATGAGGGAGTTCAGTGAGCTAGACTGAGATTACCTTTTTAGAGCTCTGGTAATTATGCTCACAAATGTAAAGTGACTGCATAGAGAAGGAATACCCGAAACAATTCACAAGTAGAGGTTACTGGCAACAAAAGAACCAAGAACCAAATAGTTTTGAAAACCCAGAAAGTACTTCGCTTAGCAAATCACTGTTTCCATTGCAAAATGATGGTTAATGATAGAGAACTACTAGTAGGATTTGAGCCCTGAAATTTGGGCACTGTCATTTTGTACCGCATTGTAAACCAGACTGTCACTACTCTCCATTGTTGAATAGTAGTGAAAGAATACGTCACCGTATGTTACTTTTTCCAGTAGCCCTGTGTAAGAGTCAGTTTAAGATCCTGGGCGGGTTTGGCTTGGGTCAGGGATTGTGGCTGGCCTGGAATCAGAGTTGAACACAGAGGTCAGCTTGGGATGGAAATGTAGGAAGTCTAGGATTGTGGGGCTAGGATTCATGGGAGTTTGGCAACCAGAGCAAGAAGTGATGGAAAGAGCAAGATTAGCAATGGAGTAAGAGAAATAACGGTTGATTTTTGAAGTAACTGTCAGTAAGCACGAGAGAAGTCAATAGATAAGTTTCTTGGTTCATGTTTTAACATACCAAGTAATCACTAGCTGTGATTTTCCTGACTGTCTATGATAGAGTCACAGAGTCATACAGCATAAAAACAGGCCCTTCAGCCCACCATGTCATTGCCAGCAAACAAACACCAAATTACACTAATCCCACATGCACTAATACACTTGGTCTATAGCCTACAATACACTGGAATTTTAAGTGCACATCCAAATGCTGTTAAACTGCTGCAAGAGTACCTGTCTCCGCCAACCTTTCAGGCAGCATGTCCCATCATTCTGAAATCCTCTGGTGAAAAAATGGTTTATCAGATTTTTCTTACTCCTCACTTTAAATTTACTCCCTCTGGTGTTAGAGCATTGGCCATAGGAGAAAAGGTTCCCATGATCTACCCTGTCTATGCCTCTCATAACTCAATCAGATATCCCTCAGTCTCCTCTGCTCCAAGGAAAACAAGTCCAGCCTATCCAATCTCTCATCATAACTGAGACTTTTCATCCCAGGCAACATCCCGGTGAATCTCCTCTGTACCTTTTCAAGTGCAATCATGTCCTTCCAATAGTGTGGCGACCAGAACTGTACACACTATTCCATCTGTGGCCTAACTAATGTTTTATAAATATGTAACAAGACTTCCTTGCTCATATATTCAACACCCCAGCTAATGAAGGCAAGCATCCCGTATGCTTTCTTCACCACTGTCACGACCTGCGCTGACACTTTCATTTATCTATGGACTTGTACACCAAGGTTCCTTTGTTCTTCAGTACTCCTGAAGGTTCTAATATTCATTGTGTAAATCTTTCCCTTACTGGGCCTTCCAATATAAATCACCTCACATTTATCAGGATTAAATTCATCTGCTGCTGCCCTGCTCAATTTACCAGCTGATCAATATCAGACTGCAGCCTGAGACCATCCTCCTCACTATCAACAATTTTCATATAATCTGCAAGCTTACTAATTATACTTTCTATATTGACATCCAAGTCATTAATCTACACACAAAAAAAGCAAAGGTTGTCATACTACTCCCTGTGGTACACTGCTGGTCACAGGTTTCCAAACACAAAAATATCCCTCCATCATCAACTTTGCCAACTTGCCTTAGATCCAATGGGCTCTTACCTTTTGGACCAGCCTTCATGTGGGACCTTGTAAAATCCCTTTACTGAAGTACATATCATGGTCTGGAAGTGGTGGTGTTGGACTGGGGTGGACAAAATTAAAAATCACACAACACCAGATTATAGTCCAACAGGCTTATTTGGAAATACAAGCTTTTGAGATGCTGCTGTGTCCTATGAACCTGTCCCACTAGCTACCTGATGAAGGAGCAGCACTCCAAAAGCTTGTATTTCCAAATAAACATGTTGGACTATAACCTAGTGTTGTGTCAGTTTTTAACAAAGTACGTATCAATCACACCAACTGCCCTCATCAATTTATTTAGTCATCTCTTCAAAAAACCGAATTAAATTAGTCAGAGAAGATCTTCTTCTAACAAATCTGTGCTGACTATCAGTGATCAATTGCCAATCTTCCAAGTGTTGATTAATCCGGACGTTCAGAATCTTTTCCCAAATATTGATATTAGACTTAACGGTTGGTAGTTACCTGGCATATCCTTGCTGCCATTCATGAACAAAGGAATCACATTAGCTCTCCTACGGTCATCTGGTATTTCACTTCTGGCCAGCGAAGTATTAAATATATCTGCCAGGGCCCCAGTAACTTCCTCCCATAGCAGTCTGGGATAAATCTGCGCTTATGCACCTATGTGTCCAACTTATTCTAGCACTGCACCATCCCAACCTAAATCCCCAGCTATGATATCTTTCTCCTCTGTGAATACAGATGAGAGACATTAAATTGAGACCTCACATCCTCTGGCTCCACGCAGTTTCCCTCCTTGATCTCTAATAGGTCACAGCCTTTCCCTGTTAATCATCTTACCTTTAATATACTTATAAAAATCCTTGAGGATTTCTTTGATCCTCTCTGCCAAAGATATGTCATGGTCCCTCCTTGCCCTCCTAATGTCTTTTTAAAGCACCCCCTACAAGCTCGATATTTTTGAAGGGCCTCCCTGTTTTTAATGTGCCGTATCTGATATATGCTACTTTCCTTTTCTTTATGAAATTTGCATCATCCTTTGACATCCAGGGTTCCCTGGACTTGCTGCTCTTGTCCTTCACTTTAGGTTGTAAGTTTGCTCGCTGAGCTGGTTGATTTGTTCTCAGGCGTTTTGTCACAGTGCTGGGTAACATCATCAAACATCATGAGATCAAATCTACCGGCTCAGCGATCAAACTTACAACCTGATCCACAACGTCAGCTACAAATCAGCTCCAAAACCACTTGTCTTCCATTCTTAGGGGAACACAGTGGCCCTGAATTCTCACTACATCACTTTTAAAAGATGCTCACAATTCAAATGTAGACTTAACTTGCAAGTAGCTGCTCCCAGTCCACGTTTGCCAGATCCTGCCTGAAGATATTGAAATTGGCCTTACCAGTTTCGACTACTAACTTATGCACCGTCCTTATCCCTTTCCATAATGACTTTGAAACTTACATAGATATGGTCACTATCTCCAAAATGCTTTCCCACTGAAACTTCAACTTTTTGGACCAGCTTTGTTCTCTAGGATTAGGTAAAGCACTGCCCATCTCTCGTAGGACTGTGTATATAGCGGCACAAAAAACTCTCCTGGGTGCATTTTAAAAATTCCATCCCGTCTAATCCTTTCAAACTGAGGCAATGCAAGTTATGTTCGAAAAATTGAAATCCCCTATAACCCTGTTTCTCCCACGTCTTGCTGTGATTGGCCTCCATATTTGATCCTCTATTTCTTTCTGACTGTTGGGAAGGCTGTAGAATAATCCCAGCAATGTAATTACCTATTTTTGATTTCTAAGCTGTAGCCAGATGACTTTATTTGGAGACATCCACCCTCATGCAATGTCCCAACTTCTCTTACAAACTGCCCCATTGCACCTGAAATTTCCATACCATAGAATGTTGTGCAGCCAGTCCTGCCCTTCCTTCAACCATGTCTTAGTGATTGCAACAATATCATATTCCTATGTGCTGACCAACACTCTAAATTCATCTGCCTCACCAGTCAAGCTCCTTGCATTAAATTAGATCCAGTTTTGCTTTCTGGACTGCCCATCAGCCTTATCCTGTCTGTGTCTTTTCCGCCTGCTGGACCGTCCGAACATTCGTTCGACATCTGATTGGACCTTGCTCCCAACTTCACATCTATTCTCTGCCCCATCCCACTGTCAGATCAGTTTAATCTGATGCCAACAGCACAAGCAAACCTCCCTGCAAGGATATTGGATCCATTTCAGTTCAGATACCACCTGCCCAGCGTGTCCACCCACCCCAGAACCTACCCAATGATCCAAAAACCTAAAACTCTCCCTCCAACATCTTTCCTTTAGCCACATTTTTCCTATCTTCCAATTCCTATACTCAATAGTGTATGGCACTGGAAGCATTACAGAGAGTACAACCTTAGCAATCTTCCTCTTTAACCTACTACATAACTCTCTCAATTCTTGTTGTAGGACCTCATTTCTTTTTTTCACCCTTGTCATTAGTATTGACATGTACCATAATTGCTGGCTGTTCACCGTCCCTCTTCAGAATGTCCTGCAACTGCTCTGAGACATCCCTGACCCGAGCACCAGGGAGGCAACAAACGTTTGCTACCCAGAACCATTTGTCAATTCCCCTTACAATCGAGTCTCCTATCAGTAAAGCTCTCCCAGTCTATTTCCTCTTCTGCTGTGCAGCAGAACCAACCATAACCATAAACCTGGCGATCGCTGCTTTCCTGAGAGGCCATCCTCCCCAACAGTACGTGAGACGGTGTATCTGTTTCAGAGGGGGAATGGCCACAGGGACACAATGATGTTGACTAGCTTGGAGTAAATCAATATTGGAGAAGGGATCTTAAATGGGCGTTTGCAAAATACCTAATCTGTGTTTCAAATGCCGCTTTTGGATGCATTTATTTTCCTTACACAATGTGATAAGTAGTGCATATCTGGCCAGAAATATATATGTACTTCTGACTCATCATATTGGAGCTTTCGTCATCCAACTGGTCTGTAAAATGGGTATTAATTATGCAGGCCTTTTCTAGACTATGACATAGATTTTAGAACTGGGTAGATGATGCGACACAACATCCTGATCTTTCCTATGTCGTTTTGCTTTTTAAGAACTTCTTGTTTGATGTCGATCTTCTCAAGGCTTTACTTTTCACACTTCGTTTTAAGAAAATTGTCACTGTGTAAGGAAAGAAATACGGTTTCAATAAAACATCACATCCTGTACAATTTCCATTGCAAAATTGGAGTGCAGCGTACCATTTTTTAACAGCTGCTTTGATTTAATTTAAAGGTCGTTGTAATTTAGAGCTTGATCCCAAGAGGTGGCCGAAAATTTAAAGAGGCAGGTCTCTTTGCTTCATTTAGTTTCTGATGGATTTCATGAATATTCCATTATGACTCAAGTGTAGTTGACTCTTTTCCAGGACAGTTACATAATGCTATCAAGCTGTCAATCACACTGACATTTTGACATTGCTGATTTAAAGTGGGTTAGTAGTTCTGCTAATCTAGAACATTCACAACACACAGAAAGCTAATTCCTCTGATTTTCTACTTAGTTTATTTTATATTAGATTTCCTACAGTATGGAAACAGGTCCTTCAGCCCAGCAAGTCCACACCAACCCTCTGAAGAGTAATCCACCCAGAACCATTCCCCCAGCCCCCCTTACTAACACACCTAACACTACGGGCAATTTAGCATGGCCAATTCACCTGACCTGTACATCTTTGGACTGTGGGAGGAAACTGAAGCACCCAGAGGAAACCCACGCAGACACGGGGAGAATGTGCAAACTCCACATAGACAGTCGCCCGAGGCTAGAATCAAACCCAGGTCCCTAGTGCTGTGAGGCAGCAGTGCTAGCCACTGAGCCACCGTGCCACCCTTTTAAAACTGTATAAAAATAAGTTTTAATTGAACTTCAATAAAAAGGCTGTGAAAACTTGCAAAATACTGATGGAAATGCAGGCATGTATTTTATTGTGTAACAGTTAACATATGATTTTGAGCATTTCGTATGGATCTGAAGTTTGATGGCTTAGGTGAGGATTAGGTGGAAATAAGCTCTCTGCAACTGATTGTTTTGGAGCACATAGCCAAAGAAATATATTGTTCTTTCTGTGGAACTCATGGACATAAAAGGATAAAATGTAATATGACACTACACTGCAAATGAAAGCTTTAAACTGAGAATTTCTAAAATACTGCTGCTTCATAAAATCAAATCTAACATTCAATCAGAGAGTGTGTCATTGTTTGGAAGTCTGACACAGAAAGAATTATTTAATGATTAGCATATCAGTTTGTTCTGAATATTTTTATCTTTATGCCTGGTCAGCTGGAACAGAATGAGGGAAGAACCTAAGGAGAAAAGAAAGTTAAACCACCAACCTGCAAATATGTACTTAAAATTAACATTTATCTTACAAAGGTCCAATCTCTACAAAGTCATTAAATAACCTGTCCACAAGTACTAGTTACATATAAATGATATGTATGCCTTGCCAACTTAACTATAGGTAGAGTCAGCCTGAAGCTGCGAATTATAGTCAGAATTCTTCAACAGAAAGTGGCTGTTGTAATGCATGGTAAAGCAGACACATAGAGCATATATTTTCTACCTGACCATGATGCTGAATTCAAGAAATTAGAATGAAGTCAGAAATCCCTGAGATGTCCTGCCTTTTTAAAAATAATGAGCAATAATTTCATTGGTAGAATTCAGCTTCCTGTCTCTCTCTCCTTCTCTTTCCAGTACTGTGTGTCGAGAGTTCACTGTTACAACTACTTTCTTATTATCATTGAATGCTTTCTGATTGACCTATAGCTGTAATAGTCAAGTTTTGACAGGCAGACACTGCAAGGTTGTCTGGTTAATCCAGACAATCTGCAAACTGAAGAAGAAGGACTCGTCTTGGAACAGTCCTCTGAGCAATATTCAGTGCCTGCAGGAAGATATTGTCAGTCTATAGGACAAAGAGTTATTTCAAAGGTCACCGTCTGAGACAGAAAGTGTCAGAGAGCCAAGGATTTCAAGAAGAAGGTGGATAATAGAGTATCATTTACAAAGGCAGAACAAAACCTGGGAAGGAGCAACATATGAAGAAGAAGGAAGGGAAAGGTTGAAAACAAAATAAATTAATGGTATTAACATATACTTAATTTTAATGTGATACAAAGATTCTTTTTTATTTGGTAAAATGATTTCTAATGTTATACTCCTTGAGGTTAAAATACTACTCAAATGGTATTAACACATTGGTGTAAAAATCCTTTCCACTGTATCCTAACAATGCTGTTAATCAGTAAGTAGTTTTGGTAAAACTCTACACATAAGAATGTGCAACATCATTTTATCCTGAATGTTGCATGTTGCAACATCATTTTATCCCAAGCATTGGATCATGAAAATTCAGCCACTAATTTGAAAACTGCAAAAAAAAAAGCTTTATTTTCAACTGAACTCTCCTGCAACACCACTTCTTACAATGAACTGCAAAAATTCTGAAGGTACACATATAAATCTGTACCAACTTTCAACATTAAATTAATATACTCTGTTGAAAAAAAACAAATTAATGCTTTCTGGAAAATGTTCTCCTTTCTATTCATCTTCCAGGATAGATGTTAGCATATCCCCATAGTAATATCTGTGACTGAATTGGTTATATGATCCTTTCAGAATGGCTATGATTCTCAGCTTTGGAAATGCATTGTGAAGACTGAGCAAACAGAAGCTTATTGTACTGATATAAATTGTTGGATAGGTATACAATTTATATGTGATCAATTCCTTGAAATGGCTTCATTGATATTTTAATCAATGGAATTAATTGAATGTTACCTGCCTGTAGTAGCAAAACAGCATTATACTGCTTTGCACTTTACAATATTGTGACGAACACAAAGCTGACCAGTTCTGTAAGATGAAGGCCTATTTTACTTCTGTATGATGATGATCTAAATCCTAATGTAAGAAATGAATGGATAGCCAATGAACATAATAGTCTTTCCCAAACAATGTGGAAGACAGACTCTGCCAAATGAAGTGGAGGAAGAGTGGACAAAAGAGTTAAAAAGGATAGGAACACAGAAAAGGAACGTAACCCATTATCAATGCCATAAAATGAACACAATCTGAGAAGGAAGATGTCAGGGAATTCTAGAATTAAATAAAAAGATCAGAAATTAAAATGCAGGGGAAAGAGAGGCTAAAACGATGCCATTTAGTACAATATGCTATTACACTACTGGTCTTTCTTAAAAGAGTAATTACAATGACAAAGATCAGCTTGTGAGAGGTTTTTGATAAACCAAATCATCTCTTCAAAAAAAAGGAAAAGTGAGCAGATATTGTAGTTAATGAAGAGATATCAACCTCCTTTTCTCTACATCAGCAGTCAAGCCTGGAAGAGGCAGACATGGTCTGGAAATAAATTGTCACAGGGAGAGACAGAGGTAGGCAGAACCAGAAGCTAATTGGTTCCAGTTTAAAATAAACAATCATAAAGCCTGAAGGCTCCTGTGTGGTTAAAGTAATGAAATGCTGACACTTTCTACCACTGAATATACACTATAAAAAAACATGACCCGCAACCCCCACCCCTCCGCTCATGAAAATTGCCCGATTACTGTTTTTTTGAATCAGTTGCATTGCTTTTTCATTTCACAATTAAATGCAACCCAATGTGTCGACATAGTGTTGAACAGTTAATGTTAACTAAAGAATCTGAGTAGTGTCACGTAGTAAAAACACATAATAAAACCTGCTAGTGGGTGATTAAACAAAGAGCATCAAATCCCAGCTAATTATTATACCCAATGGCAGGGAAGAATGGTGAAAAGGACATGTTCGCTCACACTTCATGTCACCTGTAGAGGGTATGAATATATAAAGGCTGAAGTCCTTTCCATAAGGAAAACATTCTGTGACGGGAGGTGATCTTGCAGAATTCACTCACGTTAGCAAGGAGTTTTAACAGTGCCTTAGACTATATTGCCCCCTGTTGGTGTTTTCTGCTTACTGAAAACTGGATGCTGTCAGCAGCACACCCAATCAGGACTGGCTGTCTTCACAAAACGCTGAAGTGACTGACCTTGGCAATTAAAATATAAAATATCAAAGCTATGCATCAAGTCTCTCTGAGGAAAGGTGATACCAGGGAAAATTGGTGACACTGTCATAAAAGGTTATCTAAATTAGAAGAGCTCTGCTGAGGGAAAAAAAATTGAAAGTTTTTGGAGGACGAGATGGTGCCTTCAGTGAACAGACTGTGGAAAACATTGATAGGCAGGAAGATGTTGAAGTCTGATTGCTTCGTAATGGCTGCAACTCAAAACTCTAAATATTAACAATGACAGAATTGCAAGCGAGCTACTGTAGGTCTCAGTATCAAACACTGAAATTAATTTTTCTTTCAATTAGAAACTGACGACTTCAGCCCCAGCTATAGGATTGTTGTCATCTAACAAATTTATGTTTTTGAATGTTGTGTTTTAGCTCTCACCGGACATAATGGTGGCTCGAAATGGTCAGCTTGCTATTAACGTGGACATTGTGAATCTCAGCCGGGTTATTGATTAGATCAGAAGTAGTTCTGGCTGTTAATGCAGGGAGTTCTGTTCTGGTTTATTTTCTCCATGGCGTTCAAAGCTTGACGAATTATAAATGTACGATGTCAAACACTCCTTTCTTCTGATGGTTGTGTGTGATGTATGAGGCCTGAATTTGCCAGACTCGCTGAAAGAAGTAGAGGGCAGTTCTGCCGAAACACAAGCTTGGGAGGAAAGATGATCACAATACCAAGAAGTTCAGAGCCCAGAACGCACATAAAAAGTAATAATGATTTATTACCTTTTATTCGTAAAATCTGTTGCAGCTTCCTACCATTGGACGCAAGAGTTTTGTTTTAACTTGCCAGCTAAATATCTTGGAGACAATGCATGCTCAAAATTCAGGTTCATTTGATTTAGTGTTTAAAAGGAAATCTGTTTTTTAAAAAAAAAACTTCGTAATTTTTTTTATTGAAAGGAGCCGAGCGGACAATCCGATGTCCAAAACGCGTTGCATCAATAAAGTTAAAAGAATAGGAATTAAAATCAATGTATTCAAATTGGTTAGCTCTTTCACCACAGCTAATGCAAATTCTTTGTAGCAACATGGAACCACTTTGTTAGATTGATATGTAGTTATTTTTAGACTGGCACAAAACACATCAAAACAGGTTCTTTGACCATTAGTGGGATATTGCTTTGGAAGATGACACTGGGCTAGGTTTGAATTTTAAACAGACTCTTAGATATGTCTCATATTGTTCCTGTAACATTTCTGAGCCTTTTAGGATTTTGCCAAGAACCAGCAAATTCTACCCAGTTTGGATTTGCATGAAAAAAAAGCTTTATAATAAGGTATTTTAAATTGCTGTTCTTAAGTGAGAAACTGAAGGAGCATTAAAATTGTCGCAATCTAAATCACTGCAGTGGTGTACTTATTATCACAAGATGACTTTGCAAGCACTCTCTGGAACAGTCAATTGCTCCAGTCAGGAAATCTCATTAATATGTGGATTATTCTAGGTTTCTGTCCATGTTAAATTTAAATTTGTAGTTATACAGGTCACTGGGCTGTTGCCACTTCATTTCCTTTTTGGTTAGTTAACACATTGTTTAGTGCTTTCGAGGCTGCTTTTGAGTTGTTTTATAAGCATTCCAGCTGTGTCACGTTTATCCATGAATCCTGCTTTGACATATCAAGAAAAGTAAGCATTTAAAAAATGTTAAAGCCTGATTTTTATTTTGCAAAACAATTCAACTTCCACTACTGCAAGATGAAAGCCATCGACAAACTCAAAATAGTGACAGGAAAGCTGCTATCAATAAGTGATTGAGATCACTTGTTAACAGTGAGTAGCAGTTGTTGTAATAACTGGCCATTACTAATATGCATCTGTGATTCATTTTTTGGAAACTAGAATTGTGAATCTGATGGTAACTCTTTGTCTCTTGTAAAGTGATGGAATCTCCATGTCGGGGCAGATGCTGACAAACCTAAGTCCTTTAGTATTTTTATTTTTACAGTGCTGATAATGATAGTGATGCCCTTGCAGTGTAAACTTTTGTGGGCTGTTTCTAATCAAAATGTGAAAGCTACATTTTTATTTATTTGCATTTTAGTGTTTAAATTCACTTCATAAAAAAAGTGCTGTGAAGTCCTACATTTCTTTTTGCCTGTGCTTGATGTTATGATTTCAGTATATTACTAAATACATGCATCTATTTGGTGATTGCCCTTAAACATTTGAATCTTGCATTCTGCAAAATAAATGTTAAAATATCATTCTTTGGCTGCAATCCAATCTGATCCATAACTTTAAAAGTAATTTTAAAATTTTGGTTTGAAAGTTTATAAAGAGTTAACAGGCATACATTTGGTGAATTACCACCAGATGACATCAAGTAGCTCAAGTAAATTGAATGTTTCAATTAATGTTTTGAAAATAGAAAATGATGAGGACTCATTTGATTCTGCATTTCCTCCTCTACAGTTACATTTTGCAAATATATCAAGGTTTTGTTACCATTTAGACATGTAAAACTGTAGTCAGCTCAGCAGATTTTTTAAAATAATCTCACTTTACTTCAAATTGTTGGCGTAGATATGATAATGAGAATATTGAACTCAACAAAATGGTGTCAGCATTTAGGGTTTTGTGCTAAGCTTATCCCTGAGAAATTCACTAATTTAAGAAAACATTTTAATGTTCAGATTAAAGTAGTTTGCTGCAGTGGTATTTAATTCAGTAGCACCAACACCTGATGCTTACTTTCTTGTATACTGGGGTTAAAAACCAGTAGAGGTGCTGAACTGATTTGTGCAGTGTTGCTGGGAACATTCACAATACAGATACCAAAAGAGAGGCTGATACGGCATGAATATTGCAGGAAGAAGATTTACTCAAAGGAAGTGTGTTGAGGAGAGGGGGGAATTTTACACAATCATAACCTTGCAGGTTAAGGACAGATCTCCCTGAAATCCACCACAGCTGATAGTGTCCAGTCTGCAGCAGGTAAATCACAAATTAAATGGAAAATCACAGATTGCACAGTCACAGCTTGCATACAAGCTACCTGTATCTTTAAGGCTCTGTAAGAAGGACAGGGTCATGGAAAATTTGGACCCAAAACTTGTTGAAGTGCTTTATATTATGTTTCTGAGTCAATTCCAAAACCTGATTTTTTTTTCAGGCAGCTGAGGTAAAATAGCTAGAGAATTTGGACACACAATCAGGTAACATAGATAAATGTGTCTCTTCCCTAGTTGTAGTGGATACTGAGAATTGTTTTAAACATGGTTAGTATGTTGCATTGGCAGCAACAAGAGCAACAAAGGAAAATAAAGCAAGGAGTTTCATAACAGCATTATCAGATAAAATTTGTCATCAAGCTATGAAATACTAGGGAAAGGGACCAAAGGGATGGGGTTTAAGGAATGCTGTAAAAATGGGAAATGAGGTAAAAAAGGTAAAAGCTTAGGGAAGGAGTTTGCATGCTTACACCTAAGTAGCTAAATATAAAACTGCCAAAGGTAGAATAAAGAAAATAAGGGATATGCGTGAGGATAGAATTGGAGGAATGCAGAGATCCTAATGAATTTTAAGTATGGATGAAGTTACAAAGATTAGAAGAAGTGAGGCTATAGATAGATTTGAAAAAAAAATGGGCAGAATTGTCCCAGCCTCTGGATGACTTGGGCCATCATGGAAAACTTGGGAAAATCAGGTGAGATATCCAATGATCCCCTCCTCAACATTGAGATGAAAATGTTCTATTTTTCAACCAAGTGTTGGAAGTTGAAATGACATTCTTGCTGGTGAGCAGTAACAGCCTATTAGCATTGAGTATCACTTATGAAAAGCCTAATTATTACTTCAACTTGGAAACTAGTCACTGAAAATTCCTGATGTGAAAGTCAGCATTTTTGCTCCTCCAAAATTCCACTTTGGAAAAATGGCACCATCATCTCTGGACATACTCCATAAGCAGTGACCACACACATAATACATCTAAGACCTTGGCATCTAACATATATCAAGCTCATTGCATCATCATGTCACATCTCCAATCCACTTACAGTGTTGTTCTGCATTTCACTGCTGCTCTTTGGAGTTCTTCACCACCTCTCATTGGATTGGACTAGTGTGATCCTCACTAGCTCTTACAATACTCATTCACTTTGAGACTATTTCAAAGCTCACAGCATCTCTGCATTTTGACCCCTCAGTTAACTGGTCTACAGTAGTTTGTCTTTCCTTGCCTTTTAACATAAACACAAAGCCAGGCAGCTTGTCATGGTTATCAGCAATCATTAGTCAAGGGGTTAGACATGTTTTATGGCACCGTGATATGTCAATCTCACACCACCAACATGTGCCAACTGTCTACACACCAAATGGACTGCATGTGCTTAAAGCAGCCAGCCAGGTGTCATTGTCTGAGGGGAGCAGTCCTCCGTCAAGTCTATGGAGAAACCTTCAGGGAGGGGATCCTGGCACAGACAATCTCTGATCTTAGTTTAGGGGCTTGGGGACAGTCAGTCAGCTGCTCAGGGCAGTCATGGTCAGAATGCTCTTCTCATTGAGGGTAAGGAACCAAATATCAGGAACCCCACTATCTATCTTGGCTCTTTCTGGGCTATTATGGGCTAATTTCGTCTGGAATAACATAACAGGTAGGATTGACTGAGACAAGTCAGGCTCAAAAAGCTGTTAATCCTCATTCAAATGAGGGAAAGATTGTGAGATGTTCCAGGTGAGTGAGTAGGCCATGCAGAGTTAGTGATATAGTGGAATTGAATGGGTGAGAGCAAGTGAGTGAAGATGTTACTTGTAACAGTGAGAGTAATAGAGCTTGAGACTTGGTGGAAGGTGGTTGCAGTGGCAGAGATGGAATGAATGTGAGATAGCAGAGACAAAGGGGCCATTTACCTTCTTCCTACACTGCTAGGCATTCCGGCAGCGGGTTGATACTGCACTGACCCAGATGGCAGCCTTGGACTGGGTTGGCAGAGTCTGGTGCTCTGGCTTCCTCTGCTGAACTTTGAGAGCAAAGGGCGGTCCTCCTATGTACCAACCTGCCTACTAGCACCTCCAATTCCCTGTTGGAAAAGCAGTCATGTCCAGGACAGCTATCACAAACAGTGATGGACAGTTCTCGACTGACCAGGTACAGAACAGCCTATTGAGTATGGCCCTGGTGTCACGAATCCCAGTATGCATCATAGTGCTTTCTCCTACAGAAAGTGAGAGGAACAAGCTGGCGTCAGACAGGCAATGTCAGGGCATGGTACTTAGTTAATGGACAAATTTGAGACAATAGTGTGAGAAAACTCACTAGGCATCACGGACAGAAATCCACCTTAAAACTTGATGAAAATTACTTATTTTCTGATAGAATACAGTCCATAGATAATAACTTTATGATCAAATGATGCTAGACCAGGATGCAATTTTGGACAGTAATCACAAGGGTAATTGATGAAGAATGCTTGGTAATAGAATATGGGAAGCTATCTTTGAATGAGCTCAAATTTCCAACAGGTTGCAGATGTGAGGGCAGGAGGGAGAGCATTAGAATAGTTACATCTCAAACTGACAAAGGCATGGGAATGGATCCAACAGCAGATGTGCTTGGGAAGCACCAGAGTTGGGTGACACTACAGAAATTGAAGTCAGTGACCCTAATGATGGAGTGATGTGTGATATGGAATCTTGTAGAGGCAATAGGGTCTCGGTAACTTGCCAGGGAGCTGGCGTGGGCCTCCATGTCTCCACCTTTTATGAAGGTCCATACATCTAGTTCCACTCAGGCACTTCTCCTGAGGCCAGAAGTCCAGGTTACCACAGGAAATTGGTCAGAGATATATAGCAGTATTGGACAACATATTATGAGAGGGATGGGAAAGTGCATGTGGCCGCCAATATGCCACCCACCTGAGGCCCAGAATTGTTATTAGAATCCAGTGCACATTGGCAGACATTTCCAGGTGAGGCTCATGGGTACAGAGAAATGTAAGAACAGGAGTAGGCCTATTCAACCCCTCAAGCTTACTTTCCTGTTCAGTAAGATCATGCCTGATCATGTACATCAATGTAATTTGACCTGGGGGAGTTGGCAGCAAGGGTAGGAGCATGGGTTGCTGGAGGCCTGTTAGGGAGCAGGAGCCAGATGTTAGCTGTTTGATACAATTGGAACTGTCTCTTCAAAGGATACCCAATTCTTACACTACAAGTCAATTTATAACACATCCCTTCAAGAAAGAAAGTATAAAATCCAAAGCAATAATAAAAAGAACAAAGTCATAGTGCCCCTTTTCAAGACTTATGATTAATGATTCAATTTATTTTAGTGAAATCTCGCAAATCAACAAGTGTACACAGAACAAAGATGTCTAAGAATTAAAAATGCTTAGGTATTCAGCTCATAGCAATAAAACTTCAATGCAAGTTTGAATTTTTCTGGCCATGTATTAAGAACACCTGTGGCTCGCCCCCAGTATATTTTATGAGACTTTAAACACACCTTTGCTGTAATTTTTATGTAAAATGTGCTGTATTTGGAACTATTCTCATTAGTCGGGAAATATACATATTTTAAGTGAATACCACCCTCAGTGAAGCATGAAGTCATGCAGTTGAACCTACAGGTGTTTGTAATTTGGATATTGTCAGCGAAGGGGAGGAGAAGTCAAGACAATGTTGACATATGAAGACTGTGATCATGCACTTAGCTTAAGACAACAATACTGTGTGGCCTGGAAATGTTTGTGTGATCTACAGTAGTATAATATTAAGATATACAGGTACATTCCACATCCAACCCTACTTAATGGACTTCTGAATAGCTCGGTTTTGATTTACTGCAGTTGGCAAATTAACAAAACTTCAAATCTTCTCCTAGCTGCACTATGCCACATTTTCACTTTGTTGTGGTTAATGAGCATGTTCAATTCAAAAAATATATTGCATTCTCCTTCCTGATCACCTGCATGCTGATTTACTCCCTCACTCACTGGCTTACCCCTTTCTTTTCCAACTCAAAAGGACAATCAAGAGGAAAAGTAATTAATTGGGGGATGCCCAATTTCTGTGGGGCGAGAACAGATCTCTGTATAGTAAATTGGAGTCAAAGATTAGAAGAAAAATCGGTATCATCAGAATGGGCTGCGTTTTAAGATGAGGTTCAGGCAGTGTCAAGCCATATTTCCATGAAGAGGATTGGTAAGATAAAGTCAGCACTCACTGGGTGACTGACAGATTTAGAGAGTAAGCTGAAGCAGAGGAAGAAGACAAATGACAGATACTAGGTGCATCATATAGTTTAGAACTAGGTGAATAAAGTTCAAGGGGGTGGTGAGAAAAAGACGAGGGCAAAGAGAGACTATGTGAAGAGATTGTCAGCTAACTTAAAAAAAATATAAAAATCTTCTCGAAGTATGAATAGTACAGGAGCTGGAAAACAAAACATGGGAGGTGCTGGTGTAGGGGTAATGTCACTGGATGAGTAATCCAGGACCTAGCTTAATGTTCAGGAAATGTGAACTTGAATCCCATTGTGGCAGATGGTGAAATTAGAATTCAATGAAAAAATGGTTAGGAATTAAAAGCTAGCTTTCAATTGATGTGCAAACCTACCTGTTTCACTAATGTCCATCCTTTCCTAATCTGGCCTCCGTGTGACTCTAACTGGGTAATTACAAAAATAGAGAGCAGAAGTTTGCACTCTGCCTTTTGAGCCTGCTTTGCCATTCATTCCAATTATCCAACTCAATATCCTGTCCCCACTTTTCCTCCATATCATTTAATCTCTTTAGCCCAAGGGCTATATCTAACTCTTTCTTGAAATCAGACAATGTTTTTGCCTCGACTGCTTTCTGTAGTCATGAATTCCATGGTTCATCACTTTCTGGGTGAAGAAATGTTGCCTCATCTCAGTCCCAACCCTATAGCCTTAAACTGTGACCCCTGGTTCTGGACTCATCCGTCATCAGGAACATCCTTCCTACAACTACCCTGTCTGGTCCTGTTAGAACTTTATAGATTCATCCAAATTCATTCAGTCCTAACCAGTTCAACCTCTCCTCATACGTCAGTCCTGTCATCCCAAAGATTCAGTCTGGTAAATCTTTGCTGCACTCCCTCTGTAGCAAGAACATCCTTCCTTGGATAAAGAGACCTAAATCGTATGCCACATGTTCTCACCAAGGACCTGTATAATTGTAGCAAGATATCCCTGCTCCGGTACTTGAATCCTTTCGCTATGAATACCGACATACCAGTTGCCTTCTTGGCCGCCTGCTACATCTGCATGCGTAGCTTCAGTGACTGAAGCACAAGGACACCCAGGTCTCGTTGCCCATTCCTCTCTCTCAAGTTGCAGTCATTCAGATCAATAATCCACCTTCCTGTTTTTACTCCCAAAGTGCATCTGCCATACATTTGCCCATTTGTTCAGTTTGATCAAATCACACCGAAGCATCTCTGCCTCCTCCACATGGTTCACCCTCTCCCCCAACTTTGCATAGTCTGCAAAGTTAGACATATTACATACAGTTCCCTCATCTAAATTCTTAATATATTATTGTGAATTTCTGGGGTTCTGGCACAGATCCCAACAGAATCCCACTAGTCATTGCCTGCTGCTCGAAAAACATCCATTTATTTGTTTCCTGTTTGCCAATAGTTTTCTATCCATTTCAACACACTATCCCCAATACTATTTGCTTTAATGTTACTTGCTAATCTCTTATGTGGGACACTGTTGAAAGCCTTCTGAAAGTCCAAATAAATCACATTCACTTGTTACCCCACACCAACTGTATGTGTTATGTCCTCAAAAGATTCCCTTTTGTAAATCCATGCTGACTCTGTCCCATCCTTCCACTATTTCCCAAGTGCTCAGCTAATATACCTTTCATAAGGTTAGAACCTTTTCTTCACTACAAATGCCAAGCTGACAGGTCTATAATTCCCCAAAGTCAGACCGCATAGAATTATCTTATGATATAAATTAAGTCAATAATAACTTGAAATGTGTTTCTGAGTGTGGTGGAGTTGGGTTTCTGATATTGGGTTTCTGAGATTGAATGGGGAAGCTGGAAAGACCTCCTGCAACAGCCACAGGCACCGAATTGTAATGTAATCCAGGTTTGTTACGAGATACGAGGCATTCATGCATGCTTACTTGCCTGGCAGGATGTCACCTAGAGTATTTCAAGGGTAATTCAAAGCTAGAATTTAGAAGAGCTAAGAAGATTTGCACAGAAATAGCTTTTACATCAGGATTGTTGTATAATGGAGCTTTCAATTTACAGAACAGAATGTGAGAAGCTCAGGTATCTAAGTAGAACCACCGAAGATAACTTGGGTAGCCCCACTGCCACAAATCCTGTTGCTCGTATTAGTCGAGACGACTGGTACCAGGTGGAAGGAATGCCTTCTCAACATCTTAGGCAGAAGTAGCTCTTGATGAACAGTAAATAAATTTGTTATGTATTACATAGTTGCTAGTTACATTGCAACTAAAAGCTGTGATTGTCACTTGTGAGACATTAGACTCAACCTAAGAGTAAGTTCAGATTACTGCTATGAAAACATTCTCATACATGCATTGGCAACAAGCATAAACACTAAAATTTAAGACGTCCTGCTAAGCAAGTCCACCTTGTATTTAGTAACAAACTCGTTTTAATGCCTCAAAAGAACATTCCTTTATATCCTGATTGGAAGATCCTATTTCACGATGTCCATTAGTCTCAAGACACACTAAGCTTGTATACCGCTTGATTGGTGCTTCATTTGATGCCCTGGTGGATTCAATGAGGAAACATGAAGAGAAGATGTTCCCAAGCAATAGGAGGAAGGAACCTGATTCTGTCACAAAGAAAGCATTGGCCAGAGATGGTGAAGGAGGTTAACAGCAGAAAAATTGTGTCATGTTACTACATTCAGTGCAAGAAGCACTATACTAAGAACCTAAGACCATGTAAGAATTAAGAGCTTGAGTAGACCGTACAACCCCTTAACCCTACTCCAGAGTTCAACAAGATCACAACTGATGATCGTCTGATTAGGGCCTCAACTTGACTTGTTCTCCATAACCTTGGATTCCTTTTGGTTCAAGAAGCTGTCTAACAGTCTTGAATATATTAAATGACCCAGCCTCTCAGCTCTGTGGTAGCGAACTCCAAAAATTCACAATCCTCCAAGAAAGGATTGTGATTCCTCTTTATCTCTAGCAAAATGGGTAACACTGCATTGGGAAGCTGTCCCCTCTTCCAGATTCCCCTATGTTGGGAAACATCCTTTCAGCATCAACTCTGGCAAATCCCCTTCGCATCATAAATAGGAATAAGATGGCATCGAGTTTTCTAGACTTCAATGAGTATAGGTCCAATTTACATATCCCTTCCCCATAAATCATTTATTCCAGGACTAAACTAATCAACCTTTCTCTAAGCTGCCTCAAATGCAAATATATTTCTCCGTTTATCAGAATATCCAAACTTTACAGTGCATTCTCGCCATTAATTATTGGAAAAAGGCAGCCCTGTCTTTACAGTCTATTTCTCTTGCAAAAGGGACTAATATTGCAATTGCTTTCGGTTTTGTTGTTATGTATGGGATCTAAATCTGCTTAAACTTGCAAAGTATTAATTGTCTAGTCGAATAATGTTTTCCAGCTGGGTATTTGATAGTACTGCATGGTTGTACCTTGACAGATGCAGGTCAGCTGAGAATTTTGGTGCCTGAAACCATGGGACGCTTTCTTTCGTGTGTTACTATGTAAAGCATAATGTACTTGATGAAAGTTCCAGTGGAATCTTCCACCATAACAGTTAGATCCCTGAGCTTCTCACATTCGGTCCTGTAAGTTGAAAGCTCCATTATGCAACAATCCTTGTAATGCATCACACCAATAGTTCTGCATTAAAAACATTCAAACTGAACAGACAACTTTAATATTAATAATATTCTGAGCTACGCAAACTGAGAGGCTGCTCTTAAGTCCCAGTCTAGACCTAGATCTCTCCAATTCTTCACAAATTTGATCAACAGATAATGGAAAGTATACAACTGTGTTCAAAGGTTAAAACCTAGAGGAAAGAAGTATTGTTTCCACTTCATCATTAGAAAAAAAACTGTGAAATCTGAAACTGAACTCTCAGTATACATCGTTCAAGTTTTTGAATATGTTATTCAAAATCTTTTTCTGTACTAGTTAATTACATGAATGTAGCAAATCAGAAAAATAAGACTTAATTTAAATTGGCCCAGTTACACATTATTAGTTTGAGGAAAGATATTACAAATGAGGATGGCTTTCAAGAACATCACACTTTGAATGCTTAAAGCTTCCCTTTCAGTTGTTAATCACAGCTTCTATCTTCAAGCAGTATTATGTCGAAGGAAAAATAAATGCAACTTGGAAATTAATGTGCTGGTTGTACCGAAGGTCCATTTTTACGTATGTAAGACTAATTAGAGCAACAGGTGTCATTAACAAGTTTTACTGTGTTTTCATTCTGGTGCATTGCTGCTGTGTGCGAGGTTTCTCGCAAAGCTAATGCTTCTGATGATTGCTTTTTGGACCTTCTCTTCTCAACGGTCACAGAAATGCAGTCCACAGCATCATCCCAGAAACTGTGCCGAAGCAGAGAAGTATCAGGGGTAAACAGGGCACCACACTCCTCTTACAGTACTAGCTGTTAAATTCAAATGCCCAGTCTTCGAGTGTGGGTCAGTGAATGAGTTGATGATATGATTAGGTGGGTTATGTGTGTGAATTGGATAGATGGGTGGATTGCTAGGTGTGAGAGTAGATAGTTGGGAGGTAGTGGGTGGATGTAGATAAGTCAAGTCAGGGGTGTACTAGTCATGTGGTTGCAAGTACATTGGTTCAGGGTAGTTGGGTGGTCAGTGGGATTAGTCGGGTGGTCAAAGAGATGACTGTGAGGTAACCCGGTATTAGACATGTTTTTATTCTTTCTAACATTTCTTGGTTAACTATCCCAAATCCATGACTAGTTCAGAGTCTGAAACTTTTGTGGATGGTCCCCAGGAGCAGGGAATTGCCTATTTGAAGATTAAACCCCCTGAATAATTCTCATTTGGCCCATTCACCAAGACTTTCACAAGATCCTGTTTCTGATATTCAGTTATACGTCCAGTCTTTGATGATGCGGAAACAAAAGATTTAGACAACTGGCTGAGGTTTAGAGCTGGCAGATTTTTAAAAAGAAATGTTCATGTGTTGTGGGTAAATAGTGAGGCCAGTAGTTATTGCTTGTTTCTGATTGCTCAGAAGCAGTTAGGAGTTAACCACATTCCTGTGGGTCAGGGAGTCACAAGTCAGCCACTGCAGGTAAGAATGGCACATTTGCTTCTTAAAATGGCTTCAGAGAACCAGATGATGTTACACCAATCATTATTTTCAGATCCTTAATCTGAAGTTAAATTTGACTATCTGCCATGATGGAATTCATGCCCATGTTACCAGAACACCCACTCAAATTCTGAATAACTAGTCCAGTGATGTTACCACTACCACACAGCCTCACCCGAATGTTTTTTGCTCTTGTTAACTTTGGGATGCGAACCCAGGTTGTTACCCAGGATTGTGGGTAACGGCCAGCATGGTGACTTTATACATGGCCAGAGATGTTAACACCCAGGCCTTGTCTGAGTCTTTTAAGACCAAAGCCTGTCCGCTCCTAGTAGGAGTTAATGTCATCTCTGAAAATAAGAGTGGTGGACATGGTTAAACTGCTGGAGAGATTCCAATGAAATAATCTGCACAGATAAGCTTTCATACCAGGTAAGAATGAAGAAAGCAGATTAGTCATTACTCTTGATGGGTGAAAGGTTTCTGGAAGACTAGAGACAGAGGGGCCACAGTATTTTTGCAGGCTCTGCTGAAACACCTGCACTCTTCATGATCCATAAGAATTCTATGTAAAGATTATTTTTAAAAAAAAATTATGATGACCTTTCCTCACCAGTCAATGCCTAGCTGCCACATTCGCAATTGAGATGGCAAGGTTAGCCCCACAGCAGGGGCAGTACGCTCTGTTAATGTTGGGATGCCATCCCTGTGTCAAAAACAAAATAGTGTAATGTATTTAAATTTTAAATTGGGTTCTGCCTGCCCACATCAAGTGGCTTGGCCACCTTCAAAGATATTGAAAGTGAAATTGTGCAGATTGTAAACGTTGTGGCCTCAGATCATAAGTGAAAACCTGGATAATTTTGACACCTCCCAGGCATTGTTCCAATCCAGCAGGAAAGTAGAGGTCACATTTAACCCCAGTGGCTCACTGGGATTGTTAAATAACAGCTGAAAATGTGTTGCTGGAAAGCGCAGCAGGTCAGGCAGCATCCAAGGAGCAGGAGAATCGACGTTTCGGGCATGAGCCCTTCTTCAGGAGCCTGAAGAAGGGCTCATGCCCGAAACGTCGATTCTCCTTCTCCTTGGATGCTGCCTGACCTGCTGCGCTTTACCAGCAACACATTTTCAGCTCTGATCTCCAGCATCTGCAGTCCTCACTTTCTCCTAATTATTAAATAACAACCTGTCTTGGAAGAAATAAACTGCTTGCTGATGCTCTTAGACACCACTACAGCCACTCAGCTTTTGATCTACTTTACAGTCTTGTGCCAAACATGGACAGAAGAACTGAATTCCAACCATGAGGTGAGAGTGACTACCCTTGAGCATGAAGGAAGCATTGTCTGTGGCATTAAGGAGCCCGAGCAAAATTGAAATCATTGGCGTTTAGGAGAAATATTTCTGCTGTTTGGAGCCATATCTACCACAAACAAAGGTGACGATTGTTGGAGGCAATTATCTCAGTGCTACAACATCTTCAGTTACTTCATCAATGATTGCGTCTTCATTGTCAGGACAGAAGTAGGGATGTTCACTAATGCTCAGTACCATTCACAACTCCTCAGATACTGAAGCTGTTCGTGCTTTAGAATAATACGGAATAATTCAATATAAATAATGCGGTTACAAGAGCAGTTTGGAAGATGAGAATTCTGCAGTGACCTCTTGACTCCCCAAAGCCATCTGCAAGGCACATGCCAGGAAAGTGATGGAATACTAGACTGGGTGAGTAAGGCTCCATTCAGAAATTTTGACATTACCAAAGTGAAAGCAGTTCACCTGCGCAGCATATACAAGTACACAATCGCTCGGGACCAGCTGGTTTTCGGAATTCGGAATTTTTTGAATTTCGGAATAAATGACAGTTTGACAGTGAAATTTTTAAATATCTTACTGGACAACAGACTCTCCGTGAGTACTGTGAGCCTTGAGACAGAATTGAGGCCTGGCAGTGCTGGGCCACACCCCTCCCATGTCGCATCGGAGTGACACACATCAAGTGGGTGTGGACTTGTGTTAACTGTTTGCATGCCAAACAACCTTGTTAATGAGATAAAAACTTCACAAAAGAAACCTTTGGATTTTGGAGCTTTTTGGATTTCAGGATTTCGGATAAAGGATTGCCTACCTGTAAAGCTTAAATATACTGTCCCTCCAGTAACTGTGCATTTGGTGCATTGACTATCATGTACAAGATGCATTGCACCAACATGCCAAGGCTTCCTCAGTAGCACCAAATCCATGACCATGACATTTGTGAACACTACCACTTCAAATCATTTACCATCTTTATTTGGAACCCGTCATCGTTGCTACATTCAAATCATAGAACTCCCTCCCCAACAGTACTGGTTGTACGTATACTTCATGGACTACAACAGTTCATTACTTTCTTCAGAGCAATTAGAGATAGGTCACAAATATTGCCCTCGCCAAAGGCCCTCATGTTCCAACTGCAAGTTTAAAGAAATCTGGGGCAAGAAATCTACAGAATTGAGTAACAGTATAATTGCAGGATAATTCAAAGGGAAAACAAACTGACCACAATGTTCTTACTGTCAGCAGTAAACTTTTGTTTTTTTAAACAAAAGCAATTGTTAATCCACAAAAGTGCCTGACCATTCCAACTTTATGTGACACTGGTTATGATCCAGTGTGATCTGACCTGATGAATTACACAGAGGCATGAATGCTATGAAAGTTTCTTGAGAGGCACTATCTTTACAAAGATTTTAGTTTTATTGTTTTTGTGATTAAACTCTAGCCTACAGTTACAGCTGTGTGTGATATTTTCCTACAAATCCTTATATCGTTCCTATTTTTGGTCTAATTAATTAAGCTTTATTGTCTCTATGTTGTGCATTTTCTCAAGGTCATAAATCAATCAAACACTAAGTTTATGAGATGTATAATCTGTTACAAATCAAAGGGGTGGAATTCTGTTAAGTGTTCTTTCAATTGAGATTTAAAGCTTCTGTTTATACTTCACCCATCTGAACTCATCTGTAGGAAACGTTACACCTTTAATCAAACTTGAATGTACGATACAGCATCAAAACAGTAAGCAGACCTTGATCTGCTTGTGTCTAAACATGTCTGGGAAATTACAGAGTAGCTGCATCCTAGGAATTCTTTTGAAAATTTGTGTAATGGAGATGGGTAAATTAATGGAGATGCGGAATGTTGCCAACATAACTTTTAGACAGAAATCTCCATTGTAAGAAAAGACAAGCTGCCAAGGAACCACCTACATCAAATGAGAAGGTACAAAGGAGCATGAACACCTGGACCTCTAATTCATTATGATAAAACAACTACAAGCTAAAAAGTATTGCTGGTGTTTTTAGCATAGTTCTCTGACATTTTCCCATCCTTTATGTGAAGATAAACATGCTAGTACTACCTTTTAAATAGCACACAGATATGTGATTTTAATGCATGCAGCATTTTTTAACTGATACCATCCACAGTAATTTCTAGTCTAATTAGTCACTTTTGAAGTCATCAGTTGATATTTGGAAGGTTGAGGTTCAGCTGATTGAGGCACTTATAATGATAAAATAATTTTAAAAAAATCAAATAGAGATAATTATTTTCTATCAAGGGGAATCCAGAACAAGGGAGACAGTTGTTGAGGAGTATAGTTAAGAAGCAATTTTGTACACAGAGGATGGTGGAAATTTGAAATGAACACCACTATTAGGCTGTTATTGCTGGTTCATTCAAAACTTTCAAGACTGAGACAGAGCAACTTTTTTTTTGAGGCAAAATCATAAATAGGAATGAGGTAGTGATCTAACTGAATGGTGGAACGCCTCAAGGGTCATACTGGGTCTACTCCTGCTAACATGTTTCCAATGTTTCTAAAAACATAAAAAGCAGACCCAATTCCCGCCCCCAAGCTGTGATCCAGGACATGGCCAATTCCTGGCTCTGTAAACAAACCCAAAACAAACAGAGAAATTCCCACCTTCTGGGACTGTGGAGTGACAGGGTTTCCTGTACATGCGGGCAATTCCAGGGAAGCTGCCAGCAGAGGATATAGGTTGGGATTAATTTTTAAAAAATTATTAAAGATAAAAACAGTTACCTAACACTCACCACTCATATCACCAACCCCACCACCCGCCCCCAACAAATTCATACTCTATTCCATACTAAATTATGCCAACTCATACCATCCAAACCATCCTATTCCTTTTACCCTTTACTACAACACTGCATTAACCTATCAGCCAACCTATGCAGTTACCTTACCCTTTACCTCTGATATGCCAACTTAGTGGAACTCATGACCACGCATGCCAGTACGTATGCTGCATCTATTTCTATGTTCCTACACCTTACCTGAAAAGTAATACCCCTGTACCCACCCACATTGCCCCTTAGTTTCCATATCAACTCATGCTGATGTACCCACCACACATGTACTCACATACTCCCATGTCAATCCATATCTCCCTCATTGCATTGGCCCTTTATAGCCATTATGCTAATATTGCCACCATGCTGGCCCATGTTGTCCCATTCACAACCCTTGGCTTTTCCTTTTTTTTGCCAACTCATCAAGTATCCACCATGGACGAACCTAAGGAACTGTGTCATTTCTTAAAATAAAGTTATATATCTATTGATGATGCCGTTTCTTAAAAAAACACATACACACAATCATTGATTTGTGGATGAGTTGAACTGACAGCTCTGTTTGCACTCATATGACTTTATCTTCGAAAGATATTGTATTCATTTTTTTCTGTATCAAATTCTAGAACTCTGTTTCCATTTGTACTAAAAGTATATCTACCCAACGTTCCCTACTCCCCCCAGGGACTGCAGCAGTTCAAGTAGGCAGCTTTTCACAACACTATCTCCAGGGCAATTATGGGTGGGCATTAAAATGTGGCTTATGCAGTGCGATCCACTCCTTGTAAATGAATAAAGAAATCCTTCAATTCCCACACATCCAAAAGTACAGAGTCATTGGCTAGTTCAAATGTTGGCTGTGTACTTGCCACTTTCTTCTTAACAAACATGCTCTCACTCAAATAAACACTTTGAGTCAAGTATGACCTCCTTTGGAAATGGGAGAAAGTGAGGACTGCAGGTGCTGAAAATAATGTTTATGCTCAAAAATGTCAACTCTCTTACTCCTCGGATGCTGCCTGACCTACTGTGCTTTATCCAGCACATCACTTTATCAACTCTCCTTCAGAAGTTCCTATTCACTGATGATATAACTGGAACTGACTGGTACGAAGAAAGTTGCTCACCACAAGCTAGGGTGTCACATTAGAATGTAAGTATTCTGGTCCAATTGTGGTGTAATTCTGATCTTGGCTTTCAAAATCATGTTCAGTGGCAGATCTGTAGGTGAAACCTGTTAATAGACAATAATGTGGCCAGAAGAGGCACAGTTAAGTTTAACTTTGGGATTCTCTCTCTCTTTCTCGCACTCGCCATATGCTCGCGCGCTCTCTCTCTCTCTCTCTCACACTCACACTCACACACTCTCTCAAACACTCTCACATATCCTCACATTCTCTCATATTATCTCCCACTCTCTCCCACTCTCTCCCCAGCCTGAGCCACTGTCCCTCTTTCATAGTCACTCGTCAAAGTAATCCCTCTTCATCATTTACCTTATCCTGGGGACCAAGGTTAGTTCTCCAATAGCATGCATATTTAATTTCAAATGTGAGTGTGTGGGAAGTGAGAGACAGTGAGAGATTAGCAATTGATGTCAAATTTATGCCATTGACTCCTGGCTTGCATATGAAAAATGACCTTTTAATGACTATGTGCCCAAATTGACAATTCAATGGTTGATGAACATAAGAAATGGGAGCACGGATAGGCCATTTGGCCCATCTTTCTTTGCCTTAAAAAATTCAATGAGGTAGCCCCAACTGCTTCACTGGGCAGGGAATTCCACAGATTTACAACTCTCTGGGTGAAAAAGTTCCTTCTCAACTCAGTCCGAAATCTGCTCCATCCTTATTTTGAGGTTAGGCCCCCACCTTCATCCCCCAGATCTAGTTTCACCCACCAGTGGAAACAACCTCCCTGCTTCTATCTTATCTATTCCCTTCATAATTTTATTTATTTCTATAAGATTCTCCACTCATTCTTCTGAATTCGAATGAGTATAGGCCCAGTCGAATCAATCCCTCCTCATAAGCCAGCCCTTTCAACTCTGGAATCAACCTCCTGATCCTCCAGTGCCAGTACATACTTTCTCAAGTAAGGAGACCAAAACTGTCCACAGTACTCCAGATGTGGGCGGCACGGTGGCACAGTGGCACAGTGGTTAGCACTGCTGCCTCACAGCGCCAGAGACCTGGGTTCAATTCCCGACTCAGGCGACTGACCGTGTGGAGTTTGCATGTTCTCCCCCCGTCTGCGTGGGTTTCCTCCGGGTGCTCCGGTTTCCTCCCACAGTCCAAAGATGTGCAGGTCAGGTGAATTGGCCATGCTAAATTGCCCTTAGTGTTAGGTAAAGGGGTGAATGTAGGGAAATGGGTGGGTTGCGCTTCGGCGGGTCGGTGTGGACTTGTTAGGCCGAAGGATGTGGACTTGTTGGGCCGAAGGGCCTGTTTCCACACTGTAAGTAAGTAAATAATCTAATCTAATGTGGCCTAACCAGCACCCTATCCAGCTGCAGCATAACCTCCCTGTTTTTAAACTCCATCCCCTCTAGCAATGAAGGACAATATTCCATTTGCTTTTTTAATTAAATATTGTCCTTCATTGCTGGAGGGATGGACACAGTCTAGAGGGAGCTTTACTTTGTAGTTAACCTCATGCTGTCCCTGTCTTGGGAGTGTTTGAAAGGGGACAGTTTAGAGAGACCTTTACTCAGTAACTAACCCCATGCTGTCCATGTCTTGGGAGTGGTTGATGGGAAACAATTTAGAGAAAGCTTTACTCTGAATCTAACCCCATGCTCTCCCTGTCATAGGAGTTTTTACTGGTGACTGTGACAACCATATTTGGTTGCACAGTTACAATTATCAATCTTGCTGATTATCTGTTGGGCTGAGTTTTGGAGCCAGAGGTCAAGAGCAGATGAGGGAGATGAGACCCACTCCAGCACACAGTAGAACATGGAGTGACATTTCACTGATGGCAGCCAATTATGAAATTTCCAGCGAGGTTCCATTCCAATTAAGGAAGATGGACTGCATCTTCAAATCTAATGTTGACTGAGGCTGAGATGGTAGCAAGAGAGATAAAACGTTTCAAACCTGAGCTGTCCTGAAAGTACATGTGGATTTTTATGAGGAAGCCAGGGCCAGGCAAGCAGATCCTGGACATTAGAGGGGTGGGGATCGGGGGGAGTGTCATACTGCATCACTAGTGTATATCTAGTGTGATCTTGTGTTCACATTTTGGGGGTTTGAGTTCTAAACAGACTGGTCGAGGAGAAGGCAATGTCAGGTTTCAGGTCACACTTTTCAGAATTAGGATTTATTATAACTATAGCTTTTTCATGCATTCATATTACCTGCTCTTCTAATAGCAATATGAGATAAAGTAGGCTGTAATGTTACTTTATTGTATACTTTACATAATTCTCTACTTCTCTCTATCTATTCATTTTCTAACATCTCTTTTTATCTCATTCCTGTTCTGTTCTAATTAACTCAACCTACACTGAGCTATTGATGTTAAGTGTGGAGCAGTTCTGCAACATTGTCACAAAGTTGCTTCAGGGTACTTGCACAAGTAGCACAGTACAGTCACAAAAGAATGTCTTCACAGGAATCCTGTGGGAAGCTACCATAGATTACCTTGGGTCACCAGTCATGACAATGGTTCTCCCAATGCAGGCAGAGTGCTGAGGGAACCCTAGTGGCCTTTAATAGCTTCAATTGACAGCTCAGCAAGCAACCACGGCACTAAGATTTAAACGATGGGCAGAATGCCATGGTAGCTAAAAGACATTAGGCTTGCTGCTAATGCCTTTCCCTGCAATAATGCCAGCCCACCCCCTTCGGATTAATCCCAAAATGACCGTGGAAATTCAGCCAATATTTCACTAGTCTTTGAGAGACTCAATTTCTTTGATTGCTACAATAATTGATTTTTTCTGTTTTTGTTTGTTTGTTCTTTCTTAACCCTTTATATTTGCTGATCTTGTCTTCAACAATTTCTTTCATAAATACAAAAGAATTAAGAAGGTTAACAAGAAAGTGAAAGGGAAATCATCTCAGGGTAGTTTTGGAACCATTTTGTGCACTTACAGGAAATAAAGTTCCGAGTAAATGTACGTTGTGCTGGAATTTAATAATTGTATTTAACTTGGGATTCACTCAGACATAGGGGTTACTACACAGTTGAAAGTGATGAGGATGTTAATTTGAAAACTGAATCCCAACAAAACCCAGTCAATATAAGGACATGAAGACTGAAGATTGAATTAAAGTTCCAGTCAAGGCAATATTTGGGGACCTATACTTATTCCACTTACCAGTGATTATAATGTCATAGCTTCTGCAAATATTTGCAAAATGAGAAATATACTGCTTTCTAATAATATCATCCTCAAATTCAACGCAGCATGAAATTAGAGACAGCATGATTTGTTTTATGTACAATGTCAATGACATGTATTAATTCCAAGAATACTGATACATTAGAAACTGTTGACAAACATTTTTTTTCATTTGATCATGGAACATGATTTATGCGTTATATTGTCCATCTCTAAATGCCATAGAGAAGACGATGAGCTGCCTTCAGAAATTGCTGTTATTCTTGAGATATAGAGATATCCACAGTGCTGCTCGGATGTGAGTTTCAGGACTTCTATGTTGTAGTAGTGGAGGAATGGTGATATCGTTCCAGGTCAAAATGGTGTGTAATTTGAAGGTCAACTTGAAGATCATGGTGTTCCCATACAACTGTTCCCCTTGTCATTCTGGATGGTAGAGATCATGGGTTTAAAAAAATGCTGTGTAAAAAGCTCTAGCGAGTTACTGCAGTGTATCTTTTAGATCTTATGTATTCTCCAATGTGCATTGGTGATGATGAGTGATTATTAAACATGATAGCTTAGGTTTCACTCATGTGGCTGCTTTGTCCTGGATGGCACCAAGCTTCATGAGTGTTGTTGGAGCTGCAGCCATCTAGGCAAGTGGAAGACATTCCCTCACACTTCTAATTCCTGCCTTGTAGATGGTGGACAGACTCTGGGGAGACAGGAGGTGAATTACACATTGCATAATTCTTGGCCATTGATCTGCTCCTATAACCACAGATTTTATATGGCTGGTTGAGTTCAGTTTCAGGCTTATGTAACCCCAGGGTGTTGATAGTGATGCCATTCCAAGCATAAAGGGTGCACTCATAATCATTATCACATCATAGATCTTGCATTGAAAATCATTTTTCAATATTATAAAGCTATTCATTCACAATAGTTAGATTAATTTAATTAGGATTAGATAACTACTTGTTAACAGCAAGACAAAAACTATTAATCATTTAGGAAAATGAAGATAATTTGGAAAGGGTACTTGTTTCATTACAGTTAATAAAGCCACTGCGTTGCCGTTTCTGGATTAGCGGTGTATCTTTTTCTCTTTCACTTGTGAAAACAAATGGCCCACTGCAAAAGCAAAGATTAATTTTGCAAACTGGCATACATAAAGCATACCCATTGCAAAATGTTAACTCATCAAAAATGGAGTGAAAGATTTCATTACTTTTACTTCGAATAAGAATTAATTCATCGGTTTACCAACAGTTCTCATAATTAAATGGAGATACTATAAAATTTTCAAACAGTAAAGATCTTTGTGTTCATTTCAGTAATTGTTTTGGAACATCTGTATTATTCTGCTTCTAATGTGAGGATTATGGAATTTGCAGTAGGATTAAAATTAGGTTTCAGGTTTATGAATAATGATGCAAATGAAATATGATTTCTTCACTTCCTGCAATTCTTATAAACTGTAAAATGTCTGGAGAAGGGCTGTTTTTAAAATATACTCCAATCTGATCAATTACTCCTTACAGGTCATTTATCATTTCTGGTTACAGTCCAGTGAGATTGAATGGTTTGTTTATATGAGACCTCCAGGTAGATATGGTACTGTATCTCATGATGTTCTGAGGGATGTATATATACTGGTCAGGGCATTCATATTTGCTCTTTGATTTAATGTCAAGATCCATTTTATCCAAAATATATGTTTTTTAAATTTGCTCATAGGATTTGTGTATCACTGGCTAAAACAGCATTTATTGCCCAGAAAGTAATAAGAGTCGACCACATTGTTGTGGTCTGCAGTCATATGTAGAGTGAACCAGGCAGTGATGGTAAATATCCTTCTCTAAAGGACATTAGTGGATCAATTGGTTTTGACAATGATTATACAGTCACCATTAGGATTTTTTTTTAATTTCAAGACTATTATTCAATTCAAATTTCATCATGACATGGGATTTGAATCTATGTACCCTGAACATTAAATTCAGTTTCCAGTTAGTAGGCTAATGACATTACCACTATATCATACTGCCTTCTTGTTAAGGTATTATGGCCCTGATTGCCTTTCAAATAGCTTTAGGAGTGTGTATTCATTTTAATAAGAATCTTTTATTTACAAGCTGCCTATTAACACGGACTTCTGTACAGACTCAGAGGTTCTGCTCCATGGGATCTTTCTCTAGAAATGCCCTCTAGTCATGTGACTTTACATCAACATGACAATATGATCCATACAACTCACGTTATTAACTCATTATTTTACATTCCAACCCGCCCCAACCCACCCAAGTCTTTATTCCTATTCTTTACATTTTTGTCCAACTCGTCTCGATGTCTTAAATATTACAGGACTAGTTTCCAGCAAGATTTTTCAACACTTGCTGATCTTATTGTAATTCATTTGGTTGATGGTGTATTACACTCTCCCTTTTCTTGAGATAAGTGTGCATTGCTTGATTATGTGTAAAGTTTTCTGTGGGTCTTCAAGATCAATGTAGTATGTCCAGGTTTATATTGATATCCTTTTCCAGGACAGTAAAGCTCACTGATTTCTCCTTTATCATGTGCTGTATCCACCAAATGTAGTCTGAACTGTTCTGGTTTCTCAACAGTTTCTTACACTTGTCTGTCTCAGATGAATACTCTTTAACCTGGCAAAAGAATTAGTAGCTCTGTCCTGATGATGAATCATTTGATGGAAGTTATTGTACTTCCTATTGTATTTTCCTTCTCTTTGGACTTCCTCACAGTTTCTCACACTATCTTGGTGAGGTTAATGATAATGTGAGGTTTTATTTATCAGGCAACCATGAAAAGATGAAAAGTGTGTTTCCAGTGTTCCTATTAACAGCTTTTCTGGAGATAAAATGGAGCGGCATGGTTAGCACCACTGCCTCACGTCGCCAGGGACCCAGGTTCAATTCCAGCCTCGGACAACTGCACATTCTCCCCATGTCTGTGTGGGTTTCCTTCCACAATTCAAAGATGTGCAGGTCAGGTGAATTGGCCATGCTAAATTGCCCATAGTGTTAGGTGCATTAGTCAGGGATAAATATAGGGGAGAGGAATGGGTCTGGGCGGGTCACTCTTTGGAGGGTCGGTGTGGACTTGTTGGGCTGAAGAGCCTGTTTCCATACTGTAGAGAATCTAATCTGTTGTGATCTGTTACTCAATAGATCCAAATTAATGTATTCAGAATTTTTTTCAGTTCAAACCTCTCTTTCTGCATCACCATATGTTTACTGATAGTAAGGTGAATTTGGTACATGAATGAACTCATATTCATTGGCAGCTCCCTTTCTGCTGGGATACTGTGCTTTAAACTATCTTGAATAAAACTTGGTAATAATGATAAATATTTTTCCTTTTAACATAAGGGGTATATTCCTATATTTTTCCCAAGGCCTTGATGGAAATGATGATGGTGGTAAAGGGTTATTTCTGTTCCTGACTGTTGGTAGTACAGATTTGACAGTTGCACATCATTTCCTCAGTTGAATGAGTAATCTCTGGCCATCAAACTGTTAGGCTTTTGCTTAACATTTTGATATTTTGATGAAGCCTTTACAAACTTTCAGTTATTGATGTTTTAGGTATTGTCAACCATTCTTTGGAAATAACATTTTCATCCCACAAAGTATGGTCTTAATGTTGGGATATATGCTGGTCATCCGAACTGGCAACCTGTTCTAATCTGGAGAAATTCTTCATCTCTGTTTTCAGCTTCTCGAATCTCTTCCAGATTACTTCTAGAAATATCATATCATTATCATCATAAAGTAGGAGCTTATTAATTAAAGATTGATTCTATTTTTAAAACATTATTGTTACTATATAAAGAAGCATTTTAATTTCCTGTGAAAGTGCAGATACTATTGTATAAGTGGAGTGAGGCAGGGGGAGCAGTGTGCACAGGATGATATGGTGAGATGGAATTATAATATGGGAGTATAGATGGGATTTGCTGCAGCTGAGATGGTTAAATTTATAATAAAAATATAATTCTGCATTTTATAATCCCTACAGTGCAGATAGAGGCCATTCAGCCCATCGTATCTGCACTGAGCCTCTGAAGAGTGTCCATCTGTAGTGATTGTAACGAGGATAACCAGGGGGACCTCATAGAATATCTGTCAGTCAGGGCTCCCTGATTAGACCAGATTAACAGCTCTAACAGGGGGACCTCATAGAATATGAGTTCCCTGATTAGAGCTGTTAATCTGGTCCAGTTAGTGAGCCCTGGCTGACGGATATAAACAGGAGTAGCTGAGGTTCTGTTCACTCTGAGAGCTGGTACTGAGGAATTTGGATCAGTGTCAAGAACTCTCCATGTATAAATAAAGGGTGACTTGATGATGGCCTCTGTGGAGTTATTTCACATCTTATCCCCATAACCCCCATTAACCATGGTTAATCAACCTAGCCTCCACATCCCTAGACACCACGGGACAAATTAGCATGGCCAATCCACCTAACCTGCTCATCTTTGGACTAAGGGAGGAAACTGGAGTATCTGGAGGAAACCCACGTAGGCACAGCGAGAACACACAAACTCCATACAGCCAGACACCCAATCAAACTATAGCCCCCTGTGCTGTGAGGCAGCAGTCCTAACCACTGTGTCACCCTTTAGCTGAGGAATAAGAGGCAGTCAACCAACCTGGCTTAAGAGATAGGTTTAGTAAGTTAAATTTTCTGATTTGGAGGTGCCGGTGTTGGACTGGGGTGGACAAAGTTAAAAATCACACAACACCAGGTTATAGTCCAACAGGTTTATTTGGATGCACCAGCTTTCGAAGCACTGCGTTTTCATCAGGTGGTTGTGGAGCAGCATCATAAGACACAGACTTTATAGCAACAGGATTGCAGTGTCATTGCATGTAATATTAAACAAATGCTGTTCTAAGGCTAGAAGCTTTGTTTTACTTCATTCGCAGGTTTAACTGTTGTCAGACAAGAATTTCAGACCTCATGAAGCCTGGCAGTAGCCTACTGCGAGGTATGAACAATTTTTCATGTTGATTTCATTTTATCTGACTCTGTCCATGCCTTCTTTGTTATGATTTGAAGGTCGTGTTAGGTGGTGTGAATAAAATTGGCTGCCTTCTGTGAGTGCACATTAAACTTGGCATGATGCACAGCAGTGGCAGCTGCAGTAATGTGACTATACCCTCAGGAAGCCCTCCTTCTGCAACAGGAGACATATGAATATTTCTGCTCTCCAAGTTGCCATATCTTCAGAGCACCAGCTACTAATCCCTGCCACCCCAATATCAAACTTCCCTCCTTGCAATTGGATGACCACACGCATAGGTGGAATCAAAGGTGTCCCACTTAGAATAGTTCACCTGGCTGAAAACAAAAGCTGAAAATGTGTTGCTGGAAAAGCACAGCAGGTCAGGCAGCATCCAAGGAGCAGAAGAATCGACGTTTCAGGCATGAGCCTTTCTTCAGGAATGAGGAAAGTGTGCCAAGCTAAGATAAAAGGTAGGGAGGAGGGACTTGGGGGAGGGGCGTTGGAAATGCGATGGGTGGAAGGAGGTCAAGGTGAGGGTGAT
>NC_057714.1:14409381-14470514 GCF_004010195.1 Chiloscyllium plagiosum | reverse complement strand
TGCATGTCCTTGGTGGAGTGGGAGGGGGAGTTAAAGTGTTGAGCCACAGGGTGGTTGGGTTGGTTGGTCCGGGTGTCCCAGAGGTGTTCTCTGAAACGCTCCGCAAGTAGGCGGCCTGTCTCCCCAATATAGAGGAGGTCACATCAGGTGCAGTGGATGCAGTAAATGATGTGTGTGGAGGTGCAGGTGAATTTGTGGCGGATATGAAAACAAAAGCTGTCAATCACGGTGACCTCCAAGTAGGGAACCTGCTGGTAATGCCATACTCACATAATGGAGTTAAAACAAAATGCTGCCCCCACCCCCCACATCATGTCCACCCTTTATCTCCCATCTTTGTGTCAGCACCAGCTCCTGGCTGGACAAAATGCAAAACTCCTCCTAAATTATCTTCAACCAGGAACTTGTGAACCAATAAATCGGACATAACAAAAAACATCAAGAGTTAGATTTTACACTTATAATTGAATCAATTATTACATTTCAATTTTAGGCCTCCTTTTTTAAAAAACTTCAGACACAAAGGAAAACAGACCTTTATATACTTTATTGTTCAACTGAAAAATGTTAGTGAGTCTAGTTGTGCACAAATCTTGGAAGATGGAAGTCTGACTATTGTGGTGTGTTTGCATTCACTTTCTAAAACCCATTGGAAGAGCATTGTCAAGTATATTTTCATATTTGGAAATTGAAAGTTTCTTATTTTTGATATTTGGGTGAGCATTTTCTTTTTGATGAATGCAATTGAAGTATGTCACAGGAATTTTAGCCCTGCTTCCATTAGGGTTGGATACATACAACAGAATGATACTCAATGTGCAATCATTGTCCATAAGTTGACAATCTTATAAATGGAGCTTGTATTGTTCTAATACAGAATCATGTCAGATTGTTGGGGTGACACGGAGGAAGCTTTGTTATTCTGTGGACCAATGGACCAAAACTGTTCCTCCCTCTACACGACGATGTGTCCTGCCAAGTGCAAGATTTCATCATTAACTATAAATTAAAAGCAAGTTTTGTAACTCTGGGGTACACATTAATCTTCTGAGCCCTAATGTTTCTTGCAGCTTTCAAGGGAAGCACATTGTTTTGTCATAACAGCTGCAAGCATTTTTTGTGGTTCTACTGATGCCAAATATTAAGTAGAATTACAGACACAAAGAGAGAGCCGAGGGAAATATTTTCATAATTCACCATATTCCTAGCATGAAGTAAAAGAGACGGAACATTGATGTAGTGTACTCAGACATTAATCACGAGTTTCTGAGCTTCAATTTCCAATTAATAACTAGTCTAAGAAAATAATGATAGCTCGACCAGGTAGTACTCCTGGACTGGAAAGATGAGAACATCATTTGGATTTGTAAATTCTGATCATTATGCATTCTTTCCCACTTAATGGGAAACTCTGTGAATATAGCACGAGGATGGCAGTGTGTTCTTTTATGATAGCTACCCTGTCCTTGTAACCTAGATGCAAATTATAACCTCTTTGACCAATGAAAGCAGAATATGCAGGGGATTCAGCTATGTGAAGTGGACCTTCCAATTGTTCTCCATACACACCAAATGACCACCACTGCAATGTCCAGAGGTTTTACTGAATATCGGCATGAGTCAAAGGCAGATGTAATCTTTATCTATATGGAAAAGTTGTGCTCCTGTATGTGAATTAGGACCCAATTCTTAATTTGGGTTCTGCCCTTACAAGCCACGCAGTTTCAGAACTGAAACCCGGCAACGCCAAGAAGATTGAAGCTACATTTTACTTTTGATCATCTGATAGGTCAGACGGAACTGGAGAGCTTTCTGCTTCTTTCTGTTACTGCAATCCACTCTGAACACGACATGGATCTCTAACCTCAATGCAAATAGATCATTTACAACATCCCGCCGGGCTAAATTCTGTTTACACCTAATTGCCAGGCAAAGAATCTTGTGCTGTAATCAGACATTTCAAGTTAAAATCAGACTCAGGAGTTAGCATTTCATGTAAACTTCAAACATGTACCAACCTCTACTGCACTGGGCTATTGCAGAAAATACGGAGGCATGGGATTGAGGGTGATTTAGCGATTTTGATCAGAAATTGGCCAGCTGTAAGAAGACAGAGGGTGGTGGTTGATAGGAAATGTTCATCCTGGAGTTCAGTTACTAGTGGTGTACCGCAAAGATCTGTTTTGGGGACACTCCTGTTTGTCATTTTTATAAATGACCTGGATGAGGGCGTAGAAGGATGGGTTAGAAAATTTGCGGATGCCACTAAGGTTGGTGGACAGTGTGGAAGGATGTTGTGGGTTACAGAGGGACATAGAAAGCTGCAGAGCAGGACTGACAGGTGGCAAATGGAGTTTAATGCAGAAAAGTGTGAGGTGAATCACTTTGAAAGGAGTAACAGGAATACAGAGTACCGGACTCATGATAAGATTCTTGGTAGTGTGAATGAGCAGAGGGATCTTGACATCCATGTGCATAGATCCCTGAAATTTGCCACCCAGGTTGATAGGGTTGTTAAGAAGGTGTATGGTCTGATAGCTTTTATTGGTAGAGGGATTGAGTTTCGGAGCCATGAGGTCATGCTGCAGCTGTACAAAGCTCTGGTGGGGCTGCACTTGGAATATTGTATACAGTCCTGGTCACTGCATTATAGGAAGGATGTGGAAGCATTGGAATGGGTGCAAATGAGATTTCAGGATGTTGCCTGGTATGGAAGGAAGGTCTTATGAGGAAAGGCTGAGGGACTTGAGACTGATTTTGTTCAAGAGAAGAAGGTTAAGAGGTGACTTAATAGAAACATACTAGATTATCAGAGGATTAGATAGGATGGACAGTGAGAGCCTTTTACCTTGGATGGTGATGGCTAGCATGAGGTGACATAGCTTTAAATTGAGGGGTGATAGATATAAGACAGATGTCAGAGGTAGTTTCTTTACTCAGAGAGTAGTAAGAGTGTGGAATGCCCTGCCTGCAACAGTAGTAGACTCGACAACTTTAAGGGCTTAAATGGTCATTGGGTAAACATGTGGATGATAATGGAATAGTGTGGGTTAGTTGGGCTTCAGATTGGATTCACAGGTCGGCACAACATTGAGGGCTGAAGGGCCTGTACTGCACTTTGATGTTCTATGTTCTATCATGTATTGACTGTTTAATTGTACCCTAGCAAAGTTGGTATATTTATGAGTAGTAAAGGAGAAAAGAGGGCAAATTGATGTGAGGAGGGGAAAAAAATGACAAGTTAACACACTATCAACTGAACCACATCAAGTTACTTTTGAGTGTATGCTTTTCTGACCATGTGACTTTTAATGCAATAGTGAGTGCTGTGAAACCAAACGAGAAAATGTTGGAAAATCTCAGCAGGTCTGGCAGCATCTGTAAGGAGAGAAAAGAGCTGACATTTCAAGTCTAACTGACCCTTTGACAAAGCTTTGACAAAGGGTCAGTTAGACTCGAAACATCAGCTCTTTTCTCTCCTTACAGATGTTGCCAGACCTGTGAGATTTTCCAGCATTTTCTCGTTTGGTTTCAGATTCTAGCATCTGCAGTAATTTGCTTTTATTTAGTGAGTGAAGTGATTTTTCTTTACTGCCCTTTAGGTCCTTCACAGAACCCAATCAATATCTTAGTGGAGAATAATCCTTCTGAAGAAGCACTTTCACTTTCACTAAAAAGGCATTGCAAATTGCCAATCCTTAGCTGAATTAAAGAGTAACATGTTATCACATATGGTGACACGACTCACATTAGCATACAACAGCAGTTGTAGTCTGCTCAATTGACTGCTCCATGTCAAAGAGATCCTATACCAGCTTTGATGATTGGGAGAGAATAGGACTACCTGTTTATACAGCCAGTTCTACGAGGCATTGAAAGTCCTGCCAAGGAAGTTCATCAAAGTGGCTAAAAGCGTGGGACAATAAATTTATTTCATATGTTGTCAGCAGTATTCAATCTACCTGAACAAGTGTGGCCATCTCCAAGGCCCCATGAATTGATCCCACATATCATTTATGTTTGAATGACTGAAGACCTTTGATTTTGTTGAATTGTTCAGAAAAAAAAAGCCACGAGATTACTTACTTACTCTATCCTCTTATAGGCAGCTGCTTCATTAACTGTCAGTTTCTGAAGAACCATCCCAATTTATCCTCAATATCTTTGCCTTCTTTCATGCAATATTCACAGTGAGCAATCTTTTGAAACCGTCAACTCCATTTCAGCTCTTCTTGCCCTTCTCCAGAATTCACTGCTTTATTTGACCAGTTTGTTGTTGATTTTATAGGATCATCGAATCTGTACAGTGTGGAAGCAGGCCATTCTGTCCATCAAAACCACACCGACTCTCTGAAGAGCATCCCACTCAGACCCACACCCCTACCCTATTGCTGTAACCCTACATTTCCCATGGCTAATCCATTTAGCCTGCACCTCCCTGGACACAATGACTAATTTAACATGGTTAATCCACCTAACCTGCACATCCTCAGAGTGTGGGAGGAAACCGAAGCACCCAGAGGAAGCCATGCAGACACTGAGAGAACGTGCAAACTCCACACAGACAGTTGCCCAAGGGTACAATCAAACCTGAATCCCTGAAGGTATAAGGCAGCAATGCTATCCACTGTGACATCATGTGCATTATAGACCTTGTAGTAATTAGAGATCGACAGCTTTGTGAGTAAAGCAACAGGCTTTACTAAACATAGCCTGCAGAGGGTGTGTAAAGAGGGCTCTTACTTGGAAGACTGTAGACCCAGGCTCTAGTTCCATATGATCTGTCATCACTATGACTTAGCTCCTTTTGTATTTGTTCAGTAGCTATACTTAGAGAAAAGATCTCTGGCGCTGTGAGGCAGCAGTGCTAACCACTGTGCCACCGTGCCGCCCTATACTTAGAGAAAAGATTTAATTATCTTTACTCTAAAGCATTGACCAGCTGAAGAGAAGGAGTGGGCAGAAGTGGAAGAAGAGGAGAAAGAAGGTGAAGACAACCAACATAACACTTTTTCTAACTGGGCAAACAGTGATAACAATAGAAAAAAATCATATGAAATCAGTAATGTTAAATCAATACTAGCCAGTAATCTAAAATAGAACAATAGGAAAATACTTAACAAACAGTTTATTGTCTGTTTTCCTATGATGCCACACTTCCTTTTTATTCCTTTTCTTCAAACATGACCACTCTGCTCTGAACTGTAATTCTTCATACAGCTGATTTCACTGGAGAATAGATGCTAATAGTGCATTTTATAATATGGAGATATAGTTATGAAATGCTGGATGTGTGAAGGCTTTATGAATGGGCAATAAAAGATAGGTTCCAGATGCAATAGTTAGAGACTTATTGAAAAGCAGAATAATGTGAAGGAAGACGTGTCATTCTGTTTAACAAGTGAAAGTGATCAGGGTGAGATTGAAATGGGAATGGTCAATGTTGTCCTTTGTTATCTGCTTTAGCAAATCATCAAATTTTTTTGTATCACAGTTTGACATGACTGCTATTCATTCTATATAGCTTACGTGGCTTCCTCTTCCGTGAGTTCAACAAGCAACCCTTCCTCTGCTGTATCCCATTCTGAAAGACAAAAATCTGCTAATTGGGTCAGACTTTGAACAGATCTGGTCCAGAACAGCTGACAAGTGGCAAGTAACATTTACAGTACACAAATGTCAGGCAGTGACCATCTCCAATAAGAGACAATCTAACCACCCTACCATCACTGAATCCCCCACTTTCAACATTCTTGGCATTACTATTGACTATAAACTATCGCCACATAAAGGCCGGAAGGTATCAGGTCATATTCCAACAGGTTTATTTGAAATTACAAGCTTTTGGAGTGCTGCTCCTTCATCAGGTGAAGAGTCCTTTGTCACCTGACAAAGGAGCAACTCTCCAAAAGCTTATGATTTCAAATAAACCTGTTGGCCCATAACCTGATGCCATGTGACTTCTGACCTTGTCCATCCCAGTCCAACACCTGCACCTCCACATCTTCGCCACACAAACACACTGACTACAAGGGCAGGTCAGAGACTAGGAATACAGCAGATAATGCACCTCCTGACTCCCCTTAGACTGTACCGCCACCTACAAAGCACAAGTCAGGAGTGTGATGGAATATTCTCCACTTGCCTGGATGGATAGAGCCCTAATAACATTAAAAAAGCTTGACACCACCCAGGAGAAAGCCGACTGCTTGATTGGCATCACATATACAAGCATCCACTCTCTCCATTACCAATGATCAGGAGCAGCAGTTTGTACTATCTACAAGATGCAATGCAGAAATTCATCAACGATCCTTAGACAGCACCTTCCAAACCCATGATCACTTCCATCCAGAAGGACAAGGACGGAAGGTACATGGGAATATCACTACCTGTAAGATCCCCTCCAAGCCACTCAGCATTCGGACTTGGATATCACCATTCCCTAACTGTTGCTGGGTCAGATTCCTGGAATTCCCACTCTAAGGCCATTGTGAGTAAACCTACAGTATGTGGACTGTGGCGATTCAAGAAAGCAGATCCCCACCACCTTCAAGTAGGGACTGACAATAAACGCTGGCCAGCCAGCGATGTCCACATCCCATGAGTAAATGAAATTAAAATAAACCTGTGGCAAAAGAATTCTGGGTTCATCAGGATGCCCTGAGCTGCTGCTTGTGATTTTTGCATACCACAAAGCCCTGCTGTAACACATGGACCTTTGAAAAAAATCACAATGGCTGATCCTTTTAGTCACTGGATTGGACAAACATTAGAGGAGGAAACACATTACTTAGTTACAGAACCTCCAAAACTTTACAATTACCTTAACTTGCTACAACATTTTAAAATTTGCATCAATACATATTGACTCCCCATTGATTTACTTTCATGTTACATTCAATATGTATTGAGCTGACATTGTGAATTCTGTTTGGATTTATGGATGCTGACCTCCTGTCCCACTTGTGTTGCAAATTAGCCCATGAATTTCCACCCTTTCAATGTAATATTTTCCTTAATAGTAAATTGTCAGCTTATTTATTAACAGCCCTGCATCATTTAAGATCTGCATTTATTCCAATTTGAAGTGATCAGTGATGTTTGAAAGATAATGAATAGAACTGCTTTTTGCTTATTTTGATAATTCTAGTCTTTTAAATTAAACGGATTAGACAACCCCTGTTAGGGCACTGTAACAAAATATCAAAACATCAACAGAAACTTATCAAAAGGTCATTACTAAGAGTGATAATGCACCCGAGTGCCTGCAAAACCCAAATATTATCAAAGACCTGTAACATGCCAGTGAGATTTGATCATTCTAAGCTGGGCTCAGTGGGTTGCTTTTTCTCAGAATCAGTCTGAAAACTGTGCTTCCCAGTAATGCAACTGTCACTTTCTTATTTGTGCTTTATAACATTCCTGCAGTGTGGTGAGACACTTAAAAGAACTTTTAAAATGTACACACATGTACCTTCAGCAACTATATCACTTCTTCCCAGTTGTCAGGTATGTAACAATGCTTACATTCATTGTTGATGAAATAAAAAAAAGCATAGGACCCACATCACTAAAATTGGTAGTTTTAACAGTATGGAAAGACATACATTGCAATACACACTAGTTTATTGAAATATATCTCATTTTTATTTTAGCTGGCATATCATTGATTATGTCCTTGGTTTAGTACATTATAAAGGTTTGGATTGTTTCACTCCTACCTAAGGGATGGACAGGTCAGTTGGTTACACCTCTCTACAAAACAGGGAACTTCAGGGCAGAGCTCGGCTTCGATTCAATCCCATTAAACCTAACTTTTAACATCTAAGGCATACTGAACATAAATTACATAATGTTGTGGCCCAGAGGTGAGAAAGATGAGTTGGGAGTGAATATTAAAGTAGACAAAGTTGACCAGGGCATCTCTGCAATACACAGGGATCAAAAAGTATTAATCTTCTTCACAGTCTGAGGAGGCAGAAGTGAATTACTAAAGCTGTCGTCTGAACGTCCATAAGGAACAGCTATCATCTAATAATTACCAACTCACAAATCACGACTGACCCTCTGGGGCCTAAGCTATGTATTCTGAGAAAGGCCAAGCTTTTGAAACTCCTGAAAGCCTTCCTCATTATTTTCATGTTTTCAGGCAGGTTTTTAACCTTCAAAAGGACCCAAGACATATCCTTAACTTTGCCTTTTTAGAGTCAATAAAGATTTCTTTCCAAAGTAATAAAGTAAAGCACAGCCTTGCATCAAACTGACATTCTCACTAATATAATTGTAATAGCAGTTACAATCAAAGCATGTTATGGGCATTAATATTTTTATTGAATTGGTTATGTTAACATAAAGGAGCAAGATTAAATATTTTAGGATAAGAATATGAATAAGTGAACAGAAAAAAGATTATTAATGGTGAATGGATATCAAGAGCATTTCTTCAATATTAATCAGATTATCCCATTACACTTTTTCATCACATACCCTAATAATTCCTTCCATAACTTTTAATTGCTAATTTTTAAAATTAAGATGTGGTTGCATAATTATAGAGATTTTGCTATACTTATCCATTTGCAAAACCGCCTGATAGCATAACGTAAGACATAATATAAATCATTATATGCACTTTATGCTCAGCATACATGTGCAGGAAAATAGAGGAGGAAAGTTAAGTGTATGTTGGCTCTTCAGGAAGAGAAGCATTTAATGTGGAGGTGCAGTAATAGTGAATTGTTTCAATCAGTTCTTTAACAATGTGACCTTTCCTAATCATGGCAGAATGTGGAGTAATGATTTTTATTTTTATAAATAGGCATTATTATTAAAGACCAGAGAATGATTGGCAGAAATTAGAAACATGAATGGAATTATCAATTTTCAAGCAAATTAAAGTACAAATATTTTAAAACATACATATTAAATAGACACTTCACAATTAAGTGTCACTTCACTTCATACCTGGCTTCAGTGTCCGACTACTGACTTTTTCTTAGTTAATTTCAAGATTCACAGCAGTTTTGGAATGATTTCACTTGTGAGGGCCTGACCTTTTGTCATTTTAATTCCAATTATGTGAGCATTGTAGCATAAGAACAAGCCATGAATTCTACACCATCACTTTACCTTCCGCAACACAATTACTGTTTTTCTTTCCCAAACTCTCTAATTGCTTCCGACAAGAATTTATCAACTTGGCTTTCATCTTACAGACTGCTATAACTGAATGGTACTACAACAACATTTTATTAATGCCTGTAAATGTCTTAATGGAGAGAGATGTCTATGGTATTTTGCTAATGCCTAATTACTTACATCAATAACCTTTAAATAACTTGGAGTTTAGTTCGTCAGTGCATGTATGCTCTGTCTCTTGTGCATGCTTCTTTGAATTTTAAATATTACGCATACAATTTTGAAAAAGTAAAGGCATTGTGATTAATTTAATGGATAAAGCCCTTCAAAGTGTTTATGGATAGAATAATTGTGAAATTCTTGTTATTTACTTCTATTAGAATTTTGGTTGTTTTCAACTGCTCCATAATGTGGAAATAAGCCATGAAAGCCTCTTCAAGTGGACTGATCCCAAATGAAGAGATATATAAATATTACAGTTAATAGTGAAAGTAAAACTCAACAAATAAGATGGCACCTAAACTTGTGTAAGAGCATCAGTGGGGTAAAAAAAAATTGGCAGCCTATTTTACATATCTTCCAGTTATTATTTCTATTAAATGGCACACTATATTTTTGTATCAGGGACATGTAAAGAATAAACCCAACAATACGTATGAGATTAAAAAGGTTTTATGGCTCAGAGTATCCAATATAATGCCGAAACTTAGCAATAGGTCAAATTCCCCCGATTACAGCAAATAGTCCTTTAGGTAGCATTTTAAGTCTTTGTTTCCTGACATGAACCATTTACAGGAAGGTAACAGTAGCTATTCTCAATGATGTGGGGTTGGAGGTGGGATGGCAGGGGGGGAGGGGATTGGGGGGAGAACTGAATTCCGGGAGTGTTGGTGGTTACTTCAATATTTTAACCAGGCCACTGACCAATCTTCCATGGGACCATTGTTCATCTAAGTCTAGGTCAGCTTGAACATTAGAATGTGTTCTTGGTTGATAATGTATATGATGAAGGAATCCAAAATTGATCATCCACGTGGCTTCGAGGGTGAAGATTGATGCAGTGCTTCAAGGCTTTTCTTTTGAATTTCTGTGCTGTAATCTAACATCACTGTGTTGCATTTTGGTAAGACAAACCAGGGCAGGACTTACACAGTTAATGGTAGGGCCCTGGGAGTGTTGTTGAACAGAGAAAACTAGAGGTGCAAGTACATAGTTCCTTGAAAATGGCGTCACAGGTGAACGAGGTGGTGAAGAAAGCATTTTGTACATTTGCCTTAATTGGTCAGAGCATTGAGTATAGGAGATGGGACGTGGTGTTGTGGCTGTGCAGGGCATTCATAAAGACGCATTTGGAGTACTGTATACAATACTGGTCTCCCTACCATAGCAAGGATGTTATTAAACTGAAAAGGGTGCAAAAAGGATTTATGAGGATATTATCAAGACTGGAAGGTTTAAGTTTTAGGGAGAGGCTGGTAGGCTGAGACATTTTCCCCTGGAAAGTAGAAGACTGAGATATGACTAGAGAGATTTAAAAAATCACGAGGGGCACAGATAAGGTGAATAGCCAAAGTCTTTTCCCCAAGATAGGGGAGTCCAAAACTAGAAGCAATAGGTTTAAAGTGAAAGGGGTTAGATTTAAAAGGGACCTGAGGGGGCAACTTCTTCACACAGAAAGTCGAGTGTATATGGAACAAGCTGCCTGAGGAAGAGGTAGAGGCAGGTATAATTACAACATTTAAAAGACATTTGGACAGGATAGGAAAGTTTTAGAGGAATATAGGTCAAATGCAGGCAAATGGGTTTAGTTCAGTTTAGGAGAACTAGTGGGCATGGATGTGTTGGACCGAAGGGCCTGTTTCCATGTTGTATGACTCTATGACTATGATACTAAGGATGGAGATCATTGTGGAGACTCCTCCTCTGCCTTGTTGTTTCACTGGTCTACCACCATTTATTATTGGAAGTGTCAGAATTCAGAGCTTTAATCTAATCCATTGGTTGTCTAATCGCATCCTTAGTTTATGGAATGTAGTTTTGACTGTTCAGTAAAAATATGGGCCTATATTTTATGTCCTTCTGGTTGACATCTCATTGTTGGTACTGTGCTGCTCCGAGCATGTTTTCTACTCCTCATTGAATGAAGGTTAGTTCCCTGGACTGATAGTAATCATGGAGGAAGGAATATGCTGGCTCATGAGATAACAGATTATGTTGGAATACAATTCCATTGCTGCTCATGGAGCCCTCAGTTTTGAGCTGCTGGGTCTGTTTTGACCATTGTACTCGGTGTGACAATGGGGTTTTTCTTCATAAGAATTTTGTGGTAGTCATGAAGATTTGCCAATTCAGAGAGCTACTGTTAATCAGCCTGGACCTTCAGCAAAGTAAGAGGTGAATGAGATGTGGAAGACGGATTTCATTTTTTCCAAACTTGTAACGGGACATCAGCTTATACCTCCATAGCATCTTGAATGCAATAAACATCCTGAAACCCCTTACGTCGATCAATATAAGTGCAGTGGGAGGAATAGAATAATGGATGGTTCCCTAAAGTTGGCTCAATGTAATCAAGTTTCTGAATAAGGCATTATGGCTCTTCAGCCATTTAAAACAGCTCCCAACATTTATTCAAACTTCCTGAAGTTATTAATATTTTTTTCATATTCCAACATTTTTTTCAATTGCTTAATGAATACAGCTTTCATTGCATTGTCTCACCCATGTGTCATGTGTTATTATACAATATTTGTAAAGTCAAATGCTTAACTTTAGCAAAACATTTATTCTAGTTATTCCACATTATCCATTAAGTTAATATGAAAATAATTGCTTGGAATTGATTTTATATTTGTTTGCTTGTAGAGCGTGAAATATAATTGAGAGCATATAATTATTTCTTTTTCTCAAGATCATATTCCGTGAAGTTAAATGTTAGAAATATATAGGGCAATTGCCTGGAGTGCAAAGCCCATGGAATTGAGCCAATAGACCTTGGTATAATCAGAACTGAACTCCTGATTCTGTCAGAAGAAAGATTTTGGTAGGATTTAAGGTTACATCTTTATTATTGCCGATTATAACTTTGGCTGCAAAATTATGTCAACATATCATATTAATTCCTTGAACAAACACGTTTTGCCTTCTTCAATGCAGCACAGATTTGCTCATCACTTAAACAAGTCTCCAAGTTCTGCATGCCAAAGCTTAATTATGTAAAGCTATTTTATTGAGCTGTTATATTTAGAAGCTCCTTTTTACATTTGTTTTGTTGGTCTGATTTTTGCACATTATATCGCTGATGATTTTTGTTGCTACTTGCTGCTGATGCTGTAGCTCTATTTACATGAGGTGTATACTGCCAACAAGAATGTCCTAGCTGTCACCATTTGCCCCTAGAATTGCAAAACCAGACAAAATGGCATTGGGCCTCTCAATAGTTATCCTGATTTGGAAGTAAAAAACCTAGACAGAAGAGCGCTGGATGGCAAATGTCACAAAAATTAATGCATCAAGGAAAGTTTTACTAATCTTTAAATGCAGCTTTTCAGCACCCCCTCTCCCCTGCCCATTTTAAGAATGTTATAGTCTATTCAGTTCTTGACTCATTTCAGATCAATACTCTGACCTGCTCTCGTAAACACAATATTTACATGGCTGGTCTAGTTTACTCCAGGGTGTTTATTGTGGCCTTTTAAGCAATGGTAATATCTTTGAACATCAAGGGGAATAATTAGATCCTCTCTTCTTGAAGATGTTCATTGGCTAGCACTTTGTGTGGCGTGATTGTTAATTAATTGCCACTTTCCATTCCAAACCTAGATGTTGTTGACATTCTTCTACAGATGAACATGAAGTGCTTCTGTGTCTGAGGAGTTGCACATGGTGCTCATCACTGTGCAATAATTAGTGGGTATCCCTATTTCTGACTATATGATTTAGGGAAGGTCATTTATGAAGAAACTGAAGATGGTTTGGCCTAGAGCTACCTAGAAGAATTCCCAAAGTGTTGCCCAATGCATTAGGTGATTGACTTCCAACAACCACAAACATTTTCCTCTGTGCTTGATTTGTCACAGTATTATCAGATAATAAGCCTTGGTTGAAAAAGCATTGTTTACAGCCAAAAGAAGTCCACCTACTCTGGTCTAGGAGACATCACACTTAATATTTAAAGGTATGCTTTGTGCAACTCTCCAACATTTTGGACTTGAAATACCACAAAACCAATGTACTTCATAACCAGGAGTTTTCATTTTTGATTTTAAAAAAAAATTGAGGCATATTGTCAACAGTGAAGACAGATGGCTGATCTTCAGGAGATCGAACCCACTATGGACTTCACCCCATAAATGAATGGTCAGTCCTGTTTCACTTTGAGAGGATATCATTGGAAAAAGACATAGGAACCACGAAGTGTAGGTTCTGAGTTTTATCAGCAGTGTGAGGGTTTGGGATTTCCAGAAATATTCAGATAATCATTGCCAATTGCAAAACTTGTGTCATTCACAGGCCAGAACACAGAGAACCTTTAAGACCCATCAAAGTCCCACCAGACCTTGGGAATGTGTGTGGATAGATTTGTTTACATTAGATGGAAGTTTTTACCTCATCATCATCAATCATTTCTTGCTCTTGATTAAGGTTGAGAAATCATGTCTGACAGCAACAGAAGCAATTATCGGACTCTTACATGTGATTTTTGCAACTGCAATATCTCTAATGTGGAAACTCAGCAGGTCTGGCAGCATCTATGGAGGGAAAGCGGAGTTAACATTTTGGGTCCAGTGTCATTTGCAGAGTTCCACATGCAACATGCATACTTATGTTAATTTGTATGCAAAATAATGTGCCTGCAAATATGAATAGGGGAGTCTTCCAGAGTATTATGAGATCATCTCAATCATTTAAAATGTGAAATTTCTTTCAAAGTTGTTTTATATTATCATCATGTTTGCAGCCAAAAGTAAAACAAGATAATAGAGGATCCGGTAACTCACAACCTGCCACACCACATTTATCGTTCATAACACAAGCATTGAAATTAACTTTAACAGCTGTTATTTTTACCTTTGGTTCAGAAGAATTTTTTGGTTCTCTATGTTTGCCTACCTGATCACAGATCCATTAGAATTGGATTGTCTTGCTCTACAGTTAGTATAACTTATTACATTTAGAAAACAATGTGGAATCATATTCACCATGATCTCTGCAAGGGACTACGAAATTTTTGACCAGTACTTTGATTTGTTGGATCCTAGTTTAAGTCAAAGACTCTGATCTGGCTTTTGGGGACAGTGCCGTCGTCCATCCCAAATTTAACCATTATTGTAGAAGATAACTAAGGTTAGAATCTCTTTGAACCCAGAGTTCCCATTCCCCAGGGGAACTTAACATCTGATTATCAGCAATACATCTGCCAAGACCAGGTACAGGTCGTTCATCTATAATGTGTGTTTGTAAATGTGATTTGGCTGTGATGAGATTTCGAATTGCAAGCTGTGTTTTTATAAAGTGAACTCCTGTTGGTTATTCTGCGATTCCATCCCCAGCACTAGGTGTGATGATGCGTGGAGGACTGGACTCTGCATCAACATCACATGGTCAGTCAGCTTGCTCACCTTCTGAAGAACTTTGTGAAAGGGACAGTGCTGTAGTCAGTGATTTTAGGTCCTTCCTTTATTTGCAAATCTTACTGTGTTTTCCATGACAAAGGAAGGACAAAGTTGCAAGAATGTTGACAGGAAGCATCCAAATGAAAAAAATTGCAGGTAGTGTCTGTAAAACAAAAGGCCTGTCTTAAATCAGTTCTGTACTGTAACTCAGCAAACTCAGAAACCCCTTCAAGTGCATTATTTCATTGAAATATATAATTTTAGAAATTTATTTAGACTGTACTATCCTATGTGTTAGGCTAACTGCTATTTTTGTTTTGATTTTTACTGATATTTTTGGCGTTTGCCCCCACCCTGTTTTTCCCACAGGCCCCATTATTTCTATTGCACGATTCTTTATAACATGACGTCGCATGGGAACGCAACTACCATGCTATAGGAGAACTTCCTGTATATTTCTCAGACTGGAACAGGAATCATTCCACATTGCATCCAGGTTTTGAAGAAGAGCTTCAGCTCGTGAATTTGCAGGAAAATTCTTAAAGCACAACTCTGCAAATGGAGCCCAGGGGAATGCCCAGAATCTCACCAGGTAGAGTGAACCGACTACCCAGCTCATTAAACACATGAAATTTCTTCTTGTGACCCTAGTGTTGTCTCTACCTTCTAAAAAGTAAGAAGCTTCCTTAAGCTTTATTAGTTGTTCCCAATGGGCATGATTTTAATACAATTGTCAGATTGCTGGTCCACCATTTTTTGGGTCCCATATGTTTTATATACATAAAATGACAAAGTACTCCGTCTGTTCTAACCTGTTTAAGTCGATTAAACAGTCTGTTGAATCAATCTTCCATTTGGCCATGTTTTATTTACAATAGATCCTATTTCAAAAGCTTGTGGTCTGCCAATGTGTTTTTTTTTCTTTTCCTGTGATTTGAACTTTACTTTTCATAAGTGCACTGTTTGATCTTTTCAAAACTTTGAGCTGCTGGAAATTTCTTTTACTGCAAATGGAAAGCAGTATCCTATGGGATTTTCCCTCATTATCAGGAAGTATTACTGCATAACATATTGCTCTACATGCTATTTTCAAAAGTAATTTATTCTTTAAATGATTCACTTGTGGGGAAATGACTTACACCTGTTTCGATTTCAAATTATCCAGCTAGCATTTGAAAGACTATCTGCGTACACACTGACCTGTTAACTGTAGTTTGCTGTAAGAATTCTGATGAAATGGAAATGCAAATAGAGATGAGGGTACAGTTAGATATCTCCAGGTGACATCAATTGACACTTCAAGCAGTAAGCAGTCTTCCACTTCACAAGCAGCAACATAACTATTGCTTTGGCCAGTACAATAGGACTGTGTCTGCATGGTTGCATTGATATTCTGAAGTAACCTTATTGACATCCATGTTAAAATGGCCTTTCTTAATGCCCTGCAAGCAATTAACTTACTCCTGGCCTACACCTTCCAACTACACACTGCATCTTTGAAACCAAATGTTGGCAGCACCTGTTCGATATTTTTTGCCTTACCTCACCTTCTCTTCTGTCTTTTCTCTGTTGGTGATAATTCAGGATTACATTTTCATTTCATTAAAGGGAACAGAAAGGGGCAATAAATGGAGGAGAGGGAAGCCATTTCTCCTGGTTCAGGGCCTTGGACAAGGATTGATGCACAGTTGAAAGATTAGAGCTAAACCTTTCAGGAAGGGCGAAGACTCAGCTCAGAGAGGTTATGTTTGCCATTCCCTGAATAAAACTCCCTGAGCATTTAGTTTAGGAACACTGGAGTAACAGTGAACATGTGATCATGTGGACAAAAGGGGGAGCTTACTGGAAAGTCTTGACAGTTGAGTTGATATTAGGCAATACTTGATCTGGCAATGAGAATAAGCTACTTGACATAGGGATCAGTGGCAGAGAGGAACAACATCTACAGTTGGAGATGTAGGTTCTTGGGAATGAGCAAAGAAATGAGGAATAGGCAGGCAATGAGGATAATATCCTCAGCTGAGGTTGCATCTTTGAAGAATAAGCTACCTGCTCTGTGAAAACATCCATTCCACAGGAGATTTCATTGATCCAGGTCGATAATTTCTATGTTCTTATAAATGACCACTTTTAATGTGTCACAGGCATCTCCAGTCAGTTGCTGTTCAACCTCAGAGCAGTTCTGAAATATCTCCAGCTTTTTCTCCACAGATGCTACCAGATCTGGTGAGTTGTTAACAGTTCTTACTGTAACTTAATGTAAAGTTTGAACTTTGACAGTATATATGTCTTGAAGGCTCTTCTGGCTATTCTTGCAAGAGCATATAGTTTCCTCTTTTGTACTTCTTTCCCAATAAATAGGCAATTAATCCCTCACTTTGAACATCGCAAAAAGAAAATGAAAAATAATCTCAAATTCATGACATTTTACAGGCCCTGGAAGTAAGACAATCTTTAATTTGAGCAAGATAAAAGTGTTCAGATTGTACCGCTCATTCATAGTCAACTCTTCACAGCCCAAAATTCCTGCACCATTTAATTATTGTTATACAATTAAAATGAAACAAAATATAACATTGCAATCTTGTGTGCAATAGTCGTGAGGCTCATCACATTTCAACCTGACTCTTTATATTTTTATTTATACTTGTTCTTTTAGGCTTTTTGTATCCTATGTTACCCAAAATTTCTGATAAAGAGAAGTGGCAATTTCAAAACAAAGAAAATGCACTGGCATTGCCCTTTCACCATGGGGATGTGTTGGTGTTGTGGTATGGTCACTGTAATCTAAAGCTTCATTCAGATGTCCTGGGAATGTTGATTTGAATCCCACCAAGGCAGGATGGTGAAATCGGAATTAAATTCCTAAGAGCCTCGAATAGTGACCATGTAACCACTGTTAAAAACTCACCTGGTTCACTAATGTCCTTCAGGGAAAGAAACCTTCCATCTTTACTAAACCTTTATGAAAGAGTTGCAGTGCTTATCGCATTATTTGGTTCAACCTACATTTCATTCTCGACCTGTATCTTTGTGATTGACTCAGGATGATTAGACCGAGCGGTAAATGCTTGCCCAGTCAATGAATTTTTTTAAAAAAACCTCACTTAAGGTATGCAACTTTTTTTTATTTTTGAGAATATTAAGATTCAATTGCCCCTCACTCATTCAGATAGAAATAATCCTAAAATTGACACATGGTGTGAAATATCCACTGTCAGTAATATCAGTAAAATGTTGGGAAAGATTTTGAGACATCCTTGCTGAAGGCAACTGGATGCTAATGCCTCAGAATTAGTTGCATCATCATCACTGCATTTTCTACCAGTAACATCCTACAAGTTGTAATTGATGAGAAACTAAATAGGACCAGCATATAAACACAATGTTGAGAAGAGCAGACTGGAGACGAGAAAGTCTGTGGAGCAACTCACCTCCTGTGTCCCCAGTGGTTCTCCATCATCTACAGTACACTCGAGGTATGATAGAATATTCTGCACTTGCCTGGATGAGTGCAACTCCAACAATACTCAAGAAGCCTCACTTAAACCTGCAGAAAGCAGCTCACTTGATTGACACCTTCAACATTCACTCCTTTCACCTGCAATGCCTGTATTTGATACCATCTACAAGATGCCCTGCCACAACTACCAGGCTCTGGTGATAGCACTTTACAAACACACAATTTCTATCATTTAGAAGGACAAGGGCTGCAGAGTCAATGGGAATGCCAACACCTGTCATCACTTCTCCCAGCCACTTCCCACCATGATTTGGAACTCTCATTGTTTCTTTATTGTCTTTGCGCCAAAATCTTGGATGCCCCTTCCTAATACCATTGTAGGTGTCTGCAGCTTTCTGCATAGTTTTAGATGGACAAATAGGAAGCCAATAGGAATATACAGCATGTTATTAATGTAAGTTTTGGCTTTTGGACAGTATCCTCTGTTTGGCAGCTATTGTTGTAAAAGAAATAGTCAGAATGAGGGAGACTAGATTATACACCATGCAATCTAATGATATTATGCAGGCTTTGGTGGGGATAAGGCTGAATGACAAGCAGTACAGATTTATATCCACAGTGTTCCACTGTGGAGGTGGATTCTTACAGGGCTTATAGTGAGATTTATGACAGTATTGATGTAGATGTGCAGCTGAGAGTATTTTGACATTGGGAGCAACTCACTGCATCTTTTATGCATTTGTAAGGTGAGCTTCTCACTTGACAGTGATGAGTTACCAATTAAAGCAGATTATAACTTGTTAAATGCCTTATTAACACCACAGCTTGCCTCAATGACATTCAGCTTCCTATCGTTCCAATGGAACAAACAAGCTAGACATTGAGAAATCTGAATATGGAAGTCAGAGTGGGTACCTGGCAACTTCAGTTCACCATTGGCAATGGCTATTCTCCATATTGCTCAACATTGACAAGCTATTGTCATCCATGGAAATTGACATTGTACACTTTCCAACTGCTCACAACCATCAGGGAACCTTTCTGATCTACTTGCAAGGGACTTAGGAAGCTTAGACCTGCATTGCAGGGCTCACCAGCAATTCATATTGAAAAGCTGCAACAAAGGCATTTTGCGTGTACAGACAGATACTCAGCTCACTGATTTGATGAGGCTGCATCTCAGCGCTTCTTGCTGTCTTAGAGCTCACTCAGTTAGCACCTACCTGCATACTCTCACCACTATGCCTTACCTTGCTGTGCATTTAGCACAAGCACACAGTCAGGCAGCTTACCTTACCAGCTCAGCAGTCCTCAGTCGGGAGTGGGGTGTGGGTGGGGGCACACATGATGTAGTTTGGCAGTGTGTCCAGTCAATTTCACACCTGCACCATGTGCCAGGGGTTCATACAGCAAACACGCACCATGTGACACAGGCATGCCTCAAGGTCTTAGGTGAGCAGTCCTCAGCGAAGCCCATATTGGTTAGTCAGAAGGTCCCAGTCAGACTCCCATATCAGTCCAGAGGATCAGTTATAGACAAGCATCCAAACGGGTGATCTCAGCCAAGGGTTTTACCCCTATGCTGTCTGGGGAATGGGTCAGGGTCAGTCCCATAGTCCATAGTGGCGAGTCTGAGAGTGAGGTGTCTATGGTCAGTGAGATGAACAGCCATCAGTCAAGGTTCTGGGCACTCCTCATCTGGAGCTGTCTAATTGGGTCTCTCAAGGAGTCAGCCATGGTGAATCTGTTGCGTTCATTCACAGAAGCTAAGAGGAATGATGGGAGGAGGACAGTGGGGTTTGTTACTACTGTGAGAAGGAGAGTCAGGTAGTAAACCTGGATAAATATCTCAACCTGCAACTGAGAAGTGGCACTGATTAATCAGCCAAGGGACAACAGTAGGTGATCATCAGCAGGAAGTTCCTTGCCTGTGGTTGACCTGATACTGTGAGACATCATGGGTCCAGAGTCAATGTTGAGGTCTCCCAAGAACAACTCTACAACTACACCCTCCAGTAGTTCTTTCCAGCTGATTGGATAGGATATACTCAGGGATAGTGGTGGTGTTGACTAGCACTCTATCTCTTTGACAAGATTCTGTGAATGTGACAATATCAGGCTGTTGCTTGACTAGTTTGTGGGACAGCTCTGATTTTTAAAGCAGGCCTGATATTAGTAAGGAGGACTTGGAACGGTTGACAGGGCTATGTTTGCCAATATTGATTCCAGTACCAAGGTTGATGCTGTATTCACTACCTGGTTTCTTTCCTTCTACAAGCATAGTTGTTTTACACAGCTGAATGGATTAGTAGGCTATTTCAGAGAGCAATTAAGAGTCAAGCACTTTACTGTGGATATGGATTCACATGTAGGCCAGACTGGTAAGGGTGGCATGTTTCCTTACCTAAAGGATATTCATGAACCAGATGGGTCTTTACAACAAACAACAGTGGTTACACTGTTATCAATTTAATACCAACTTTTAATTCCAGATTTACTTTTGTTGAATTCAAATTTCACAGTCTGCCAAAGTGTAATTCGAACCCCATGCTCCTGGACCATGAGCCAGGGTTTCTGGTTTACTAGTCCAGAGACAGTATCACTGCACTGCTGCCTCCCCTTGAATACAGTATATGTATTCTAAACAAACATGTGACAAGCCAACACAAAGAGTAGGTAAAACAATGGATATCAAGAAACAATCTCAGAGAATGGTGGAGAAACTCAACAGGTTTGGCAGCATCTATGGAGACAGAAACACAGTTAATGTTTTAAGTCTGATATGACTTCTTCAGCAGTACTGTGAATATGAAAATCTCCTGCATTGTTCTGCTGAAATTAATTTTGCTGTGAGACTATCAGTTTTATACAAAATTCTAAGCACCAGTAGCACTTTGGTTGACTTGTAAAGAACAGTTGTATGATTTATAGAAACTAATTCTTCTTATCATGAGTCATTTTGAGGGGTAATTAGTGAAGGATATCATTATTAAAGACCAAATTAGTTCGTTAGCACACCAATATAATGGTGGTAGAAAATATTATATTCCATTAAGGTTAATTATTATGGAATTACACTTTCTAATTCCATATGACTAAGATGACAGAAAAGGTCGGTGCTTTTATAATCGAACAATTAAAAATACAATGTTGAATGTGCATAATATATTGATGGTATAACATCCTGACCGGAAAATTTTGACATTAGTTTGTGCTCAACAGACTTTGTTTGCGCTCACTTGTGTTGCCGTATGCTTCAAAGTGTTCATTTGGTCATCATTTGGTGTCTGTTGAAATCATTAACCCTGAAATGAAATGAGTGCTCTGACCACATCAGATACAAACATTTACTTGTCGTTAATGTAGCCAACAGAATCAACTGAAATCACTGGAAATTAACTGACGAGCACAATGCTGATACAAAACCATCAAAGCATTCTAAAGCATTCTTCAGCCTGGACGTGACCAAGAAATAGAAGGAAGTGAGGACTGCAGATGCTGGAGATCAGAGTCGAGAGTGTGGTGCTGAAAAAGCACAGCAGGTCAGGCAGCTTCTGAGGAGCAGGAGAATCAATGTTTTGGGCATCAGCCCTTCATCAGGAATGAGCAAGAAATAAACTAAAAAATAAATAAGGGATCTGTTCTAAGAACAGTCATTGGACCTGAAATGTTAACTCTGCTTTTTCTCAGCAGATGCTGCCAGACCTGCTGAGTAATTCCATCATTATCTAATTTTATAAGGAATAAATGCTAAACTAATGATCACAAAGTCTCAGGGACTTGACACATACATGAGGTGCGTAATTGTTCAAAATAGACAAATCACTACAGAGTTGATTTAACTGTAATTAGTATTAGTTATATAAGTGATATTGTATTTTTATTACAATATTTCTTCTTATTATCGTGCTTCCTGTCGTGATTGGGACCAGGTTGACCTTGTTAACTACAAAGTTCTTGATTAGGGTTGTTAACTGGGATCAGTCAGGAAAGCCTTGGCTGACCAATATAACCAGATTAGAATCTCCTCAGTTGAATACTAACTCCGAGCTGGCTAGCAACAGCTGGTGTGCTGTTCACTAGTAAATAAAAGGATGATGGAACATGACCTCTGTGAAGTTATTTCACTTCCCAATTCTCTCCTCTTTCTTCCTTCCCATTCCACGTTTCCAAATTCACCTGCCCTCTATATATCCCCCCACTACCAGCACAGCCTACCCCACTCAACACCCCGCTACTCAAATTACATGCTTGCTCAAACTGCAAGCACACTGGCTTTGTCCTGTACATGATGAGGCTTCCTTGCAGCAGCATCAGCTAAGTGGGTTTGGGAAGTCTGTGAGGGGGTAGGTAAGGGTAAGAAAAGGGAAATTCAGTCCTAGGGCTGCCAATCTTCATAATGGGAAGAAGCAACCCATCTCTTCTGGCAAGAGGAAGGGAGGATGTTGAAACTCAAGTTGGAACTTAAATGGGGATGAAGTGTTATGGAAAGGGTCTCAAGTTTGGCGTGGAGAAAGCACATAGGCTAAAAATAATGAGGGGTTTGTAGAACAGAGAGAGAGGGGATATAGTTCTGAGACTCAGGGGAGGGGGGGTGAAGAAGTTGGGTAGTCTTGAGAATGAGACAGCGGGGAGATGATGTAGTCTTAGGTGAGGGGAGTGAGGTGGAGGTGTAGTCCTTTGGCAGGCGGAGGAAGTTGAGACAAGGTACAGTCCTGAAATGGAGTTGAGGTGTCCAATCCCAAGAATAAGGCAGTTGGGGCAGGGAAGGTGGAGTGAGAGGGAGTAAGGGAGAGTTGGGTTGGTGAGGACCTGAGACTCGGTTGGGGCGGGGTGGGGGGGGCGGTTGTGAATGTAGGCTGTGTATGTAGGCCCATATCAGTGTGTTGCCAACAGGCCTGAAGTACCTAGACTGAGAGTGGGTGCTCCCAATACTTGGCAGGGGAGTGGGGTGGGTTTCGTGGAGAGTTGCAAAGGTGGGGTGACAGCAAGTTTGTGGTTCTGAGTCACGTGCGTGATACAGCTTGTATTTATTTAAAAAAACATTTTATTCATAACATTAATTTTATCTTTTTCTCATCTTTCCCTTTTAGGTGTAGACTTTGTAGGGATGTCTGATTTTCTTGGCTCGTAGCAGAGCCTGGATGTTGGATGCCCCTGACTCTGTGGTGCCTTCTGCCAGCAGTCTGTTGAGTTTCTCATTATTGCAGATGGCAGACTGTTGCTGGCAGGGTCAGTGCAGAAAGTCATTGTCGTCCTAGGTGCTCCCCTCATGACAAAATCTCAGCTATCAGGCACAATAAAACAGCAGCAAAGTAGACAGAGGCTATGAGGAAGAGAGTTCCAGATTTTTGATCCAGTGAACATGAAGCAATGGTAATATATTTCCAAGTCAGGATGGTGAGTAGCTTGGAGAGAACTTCAATGATGGTTATGTTCCCATGTATCTACTGCCCTTGTTCATCTAGATAAATGAGGTTATAGGTGTGGAAGCACTGTCAGAGGAGTACAGGATGATTGCTGAGTTGCTGGTTTTCATTTTTCGTGACATACTTGAAATTTTAATTCAACTGTAATCGTATTTGCTCCAGAGTTGTCTCATTTACATTATTGTTAACTATTTTACCGCTTGTTGACTATTCAATGAGCTGTGATCACTTCCAAATGCTTGTGATTGCTTCAACAAATTTAACAAGGTGTGATGGCTTTTGAACTTAATTGAGTGTTTAGTTTGCAATCAAATCTCAATCCAAATTACACCATTTGATTTCAATCGATGTCCTGTCCATTTTGGAGCACCATCATTTGCAGAATCAATGTTGGAATCTCCTGGTCAGTATTAAAATTACTTTCGCACAAAGCAAACTCCATTAACTGCAGTGGCCAATGTAACTAAGACTAATAACACCATAATGATCACAGTAGTGACAGGCATGAACCCTTGCAAATTTTGATCTGAATTTTTCCTTCACTTGAACACTTCTTGGCTGATCAAGAGTTGGTTTCAGCTTGCTTTCTTTTCAATTGGTTTCCAATGATTTCATTTGAATATTGTTGGGCACGTTACAAGAAAATAAATATTGTGAGTTGATGCACTTGAAGTGCTATATGATTTCCTTTCCTGGCTATTGATCTCAATAGATCACTGCTACATAACAATCAATCGCTGAATGAATGCTATGAAATGCAGATCATCAAACATCCTTGCGATCAAACAGTGTTAAGTGTAGAATGATGTCAATTTTTTTCTGGTAACTATGTTTGTTCCATCTTAGTCCATGAATTAACTCAAATGTAACAATCAGCCAATGGAAGTTAATATTCAATTGTCTATATTTACCACATTTATAACAAAAGCATTTTTTCTTTAATTACGTGAATTCTAATCTATGTATCAGAAATGACATGTAAGAAATATTGCCACCTTGCTACTAATCTGAACTGAGTGTGAATTGTAGGATGCATACTGCACAGTGTGAACATTACTCTAAAACAGCCTTCTGTAGCTAGGGGGTGTTTTCAAAATTGGATTTGTCTAAATATCAACACATAATTTATAATATGTCAAATTAATTTGTGCAAAGTAGCTATTAAATAAGTTTGTTCATGTCTATAAACTACTGTAGTTTGCCAGGTAGCTAATTTCAAGCATTTGCTTTTACCTTTATTCCATTTGCCAGTATACCTTGAGGCAATGGAACACAAGGTGAATTACTATTCTGCAGCAAAAATAAAATGGTAAACCTGAACATTATGCTTTGAATGATTATTTAACCTTTGTTTCTTGGGGTTTTACTTTATCATGTTTCTGCAACAGCAGTCCATAATCTTTGTCAGCATACCTTAGAGATTGTCAGAAAGTGAAAAAAAAATGGCACTGATGTTACAGTCCTCCACCCTTTCTCCGAGTCAGAGATACAACAAAAGTGCTTTCAGATCTAAATGAAGCGAGTCACAGCATTCTTTCTGTGTTGTCACAACAGATTTATCAAGGCCGTCTGATGTTGTTTCAAGCTCTCTCATCTCCTTCATGTTGTCAAAGGCCTGCCATCATTGGAAAGGTACATAGCTCTTTGAGAGGATTAGAGGATAGAACATAATTTAATCCTTTGTAAAAAAAAGTGTCAGACGTAGCTTTAGAAGTGCAACTGGACATGGCAAAGGCAAGAAGGGACACTAACTGAGGTTGGGTGGGAAGCTTTAATCTTTATTGTTTTCCTTGAAATTTAAGTCTTGCATGTGAAAGTTTTATTTGTTTATAACAACACTTTTTTACTTTTCTTTTCAGTAAAAATATTTTGGCATCAAATATCTAAATTATTAATGGACAATAAGGTAAGGTAAATTCATATATTCATCTTTAATTTTCAGTTACCTTCTTTTCATAGGGTATGTGATTTTTGTATTGAAGGGGTAACACATTTCATACTTATGATTAAAAAGAACACATTTAAGGGATATTTCTGGGACTGAAATTTCATTGCAATTTGATCTCATCATTTTACTTTGTGGTTATCTCCAGAAATTATGACAGAACATTTAAATATTGCAAATGAAAGCAATTCAAGTGTTTCCTCATGAATAGCATTTCTTGGGAAACTGAATCGGCCATTTGTTAAATATTGTGAAAATGCCATCATAAATAAATTTTAACAAATGCTTTTAGCTAAAAGGTTAAAGTACTTTAAAGAACAGGTTTTGAGTGATGAATTTTGCTATTTCTTGAACTGGTTTGACACACCTTAAAACAGTTTTCCCCCCAACTAATTTATTTGACATTTCATCCGCACAATTTCAGTTTATGAGCTTGTTGAGGTACAGCAGACAGACACAAACATGTTATTGACTTCCTACTCATTTTAATTTTTTCAGACAATGTAGCTAGTAGGTATATATGGACTGCATAAGGAGAAGGTATGTGCCAGAATTACAATTTGTATTCCTGCAAAACTCAATACATCCTAAAACTGGAAACGTAAAATGTTCTGTTACTATACAAAAAAATTGGAAGCTAAAGGTAAATGATTCAATATTGTCTTGAATGTCAGAATATCTAAAAACCTGATTAACTTTTATTTTAAATCTATTTGATGTTTTGTATATGTCATTGCTTGTCGGTTGGTCCCCTCCCATCTATGAAGATCTGTTTTGAGATGAATTGGAGGAAATGAAGGAGATGCGTATGAAAGGGGTGAACTTTAATGTAACCCATCATTGCGCAGATGATGAGATTGGATTGGCTATCCGACTTACAACTTGTTCTGGGTGGCAAATGAAATGGCTGTTGTCCAAAAGCCTTTGTTAGCATATCGTGACAAAGGTCAATGATATTGATTTGCAATAAAGATATTTATCCAAACCTTTGAGTTCCCATAACAAAGAAAAGAATTGCATGTTATATCATTTGCAAGTGTACAGACATTGTCCAGAAAGAAAATCATTCTATGTGAACTAAAACAAACTGTTAGTTGGAGTTTCCTCCTAAGAGGCCAAGTGTCATTGTGGGCCCAGAAAGCAAATGAGTCATAGTCTTGGGCACAAGTAGAGATTTCTCTATAGCATATGTGCAGTACCATCACAAAGCCCATTTTGTGCATTGATGCTTCAATCAAATACAAAAAGTCATGTGAAGCTTCATTACAAGTGCAAGAATCGGCTAAATGACAAATGTTATTAACAGGCAGACAGGAAGCCTTGGAACCCCATAGGTCCTTCCAGGCACCTCATCTCAAAGAAATCAGGTCATTACTTAACAGTCTGGGACACAGGATCTCCAGAGGCCTTAGCATTCAGAGTCCAATCCAATGCTGGATATGGTAGAGCAGAGTCAGAAGACAGTGTCCAAAATTTGGAGACTGCTCCCTTGAGTTGACCTTGCAAGGTGTGCATGAATGAAGAGCACCCTGTACCTTAGGTGTGGCAACAAAAGGTTATTCTCTTGATGAAGGGAGTGCGGTTGGAAGTAGATGAGGCATTCAGCAGGCAATTGATTCAGGGGTCTGACTAGGTTCTGTGCTAAAGAAGGATGAATTGTTTGTTGCTGTCTGCAAGAGTAAGTTCAACTGGTCAACTGAATCAAACATGCCTCCAAATAACTGGATCCTCCCAGAGTAAGCTTGCCATTATACAGGACCATCATGCACATCCTTGGATGAACAACCTCTCTGTTGCTCGCCTTATGTCTAATCCGTGTCCTCTTGGGACATGACAGCAGTTCAGTGCGGCATTAATTCTCCTCTGCCAGGGATCCCAATGCTGCTATTTACTTATACGTGGATGAGCCCCAGAAGACCATTGTCACCTAGACCGAGTGCCACTGCAACATGAGAGCCAATGCCATTGTGACGAGGTAGCAGTGTAGTCAGCAGGTTTCCACCAGCTCAGCAGTGACTGCTGAGGAAATATCCAGACATAGTGCTGGAAAACATAAGGTTAGACATTATTGAACTCACTTCGGGTGTGTAAGTATGAAAGTTTTGCAAAGCACCAACATGTAAATCAATACAACCTAAATTTCCAAAATCCTTTGGCCTTGTACAAGCTAGGTATTCTGCTAACAGCTTTGGAGTCCCTTCTAAAACATCTTGAGGGACAATGATTATCTTAGACACTAACATGTGCTTCAGATGCAAGGTTTCATACAGCACTGATTCTGTCATGCACAGGTCCTACCTCAGGAGATGACCCTCTGGGAAGTGGGTTTGAAGCCTCTGAAGGTGGAAGCTATGCGATTGAGTTGTGTGTGTCAATCAGCATCATGCAGCCCCTTTACATTTTTGTAATAGATGACTGTCCCTTGAAAATGAGAGTCTACACTTGACAAATGTAGCTTCAATGTAAACCCACAGAAACTTTTAAAAATAGGAGCAGCTATAAGCTATTCAGCCATTCTGCCATTCATTTCAATCAACAGAATGCCATCCATGCTCTCAAGACCAATCGCAACATTGTCATCAAACCAGCACACAGAGGAGGAGCCATTGTCATACAGAATGGAATGGACTACTGCAAAGAAGCATATCAACAACTGAATGACCAGGAACACCACAGACAACTACCTGCTGATGCAACAAAAGAACACACCCTTGAACTCAACAGACTGTTCAAGATTTTTGACCCAGTCCTTCAGAGTATCTTATATATTCTCATCCCACGTACATTTCACGTAGGGGACTTCTACTGCCTTCCAAAGATACACAAATCGAAAATACCTGGACGTCCCATTGTATCAGGCAATAGGACCCTTTGGGAGAACCTCTCTGGCTATGTCGAGGGCATTTTCAAACCCATTGTACAGGGAACTTCCAGCTTCTGTTGCGACACTAGGGATTTCTTACAGAGCTTCAGCACCCATGGACCAGACGAACCAGAAGCATCCCTCGTCATGATGGCATTTCAGCTGTCTATACCAGCAACCCCCACAATGACAGCATCACTGAAACAACCTTAGTACTCAATATCAACATCTGCAATCACCTGGGACCATCCTATAAATCATCCGTTTCATCCTCGACCACAACAACTTCACTTTCAACGACCAGTTCTTCATCCATACATACAGACCAGCAATGGGGACCAAATTTGCACCCCAACATGTCAATATTTTCATGCAAAATTTGAACAAGACTTCTTTACTGGGTAGGACTTTCAGTGAATGCTATACATCAGATACATTGATGATATTTTCTTCCTTTGGATTCATGGTGAGGAATCACTGAAACAGTTACATAGCAATATCAACAAGTTTCACCCCACCATCAGACGTACCATGGACTACTGTTCAGAATCAGTTTCATTCTTGGACACCCACATCTTCATCAAGGATGGCCCATTCAATACTTCACTCGACCGCAAACCCACAGATAACCTCATGATGCTGCATTTCTCTAGCTTCCACACTAGACATGTTAAAGAAGCCATCCCCTATGGCCCTGTGCATACACAGGATCTGTTCAGATGAGGAGGAACGCGACGGACACCTGAACGTGTTGAAGGGCAACCTCATAAGAACGGGATATAATGCTCAACTCATTGATTACTAGTTCCGACGTGTCACAGTGAAAAACCACAGCAACCTCCTCAGAAGGTAGACTCACGGTACGACCGATAGAGTGCCCTTCATTTTCCAAAGTTAAAAATCACACAACACCAGGTTATAGTCCAACAGGTTTAATTGGAAGCACACTAGCTTTCGGAGCGACGCTAGTGTCCGAAAGCTAGTGTGCTTCCAATTAAACCTGTTGGACTATAACCTGGTGTTGTGTGATTTTTAACTTTGTACACCCCAGTCCAACACCGGCATCTCCAAATCTTCATTTTCCAGTACTTCCCGGGACTGGAGAAACTACGTTATGTTCTTCGCGGCCTTCAACACATCTTCAATGAGGATGAGTACCTCGCAAGACCTTCCCTACACCTCCACATCTCACCTTTAAACAACCACCAAACCCTAAACAGGCCCATTGTTCACAGCAAGCTACCCAACCTTCAGGATAACATCAACCACAACACCACACAACCCCCTGCCACGACAATCTCTGCAAGACTTGTCAGATCATCGACATGAACACTACCATCGCATGTGGGAACACTACCCACCATGTACTGACTCCGCCAATGTTGTCTACCTTGTAGCTGCAGGTAAGGATGCCCAAGGTGTGGTATATTGGCAAGACCAAGCAGATGCTATGACAACGGATGAATAGACACTGTGCAACAATTGCCAGACATGAGTGTTCCCTCCCAGAACAGGGAACACTTCAGCGTTCCAGGACATTCAGCCTCTGATTTTTGGGTAAACATCCTCCAAGGTGGACTTCGAGCTACAACACAACACAGAATCGCTGAGCAGAGACTGATAGCCAAGTTCCATACCTATGAAGACTGCCTCAATCATGATCTTGGGTTCATGTCATACTACATGTGACCCCACCATATCTGTAAAATCCTCCTTATTGTCCTGCTTTGACACCATTACCTTGATAAATTGTTTTGACCTTTCCACGTTAATTAGTTTGTGCAGTTTTGGTTTACCTATTACACTCTGTCACACACACTCTCTTTCTCACGCATTCACACTCACACTCACACACACACCCACTCTCTCACACACTTACTCAAACACACTCACACACATTCTCTCTCAAATGCACACACTAATACATAAATCTATGGGGTGAATCATTTCTTCCAAGATGTGGGTTTATTTGCAGATACTTTCTATTTTGTTAAAAAACCCCACAATTTGTAGTCACAGTCAGTGTGGCATTTTACAAATTCCTGCTTTCGGAACAAGACCAACCTGAAGTAAAACTCAGAGACAGACTCTAAAGGCCTCACACCTACAATTCAGTGTCTGACCTGAGATGTCATCTTTTGTATCTCTACCTGATTTGGAAAGTTAGGCAGGCACTGATAAAATCTTTAAGTATCTTGGAACAATAACTTGTGACAGATCCTGAGTTTGCATCGTAATCAATCGAAACTCGCATTTCCTTTCTAACAGAGTTCTCCATCAGCCATTTTGGGTTTGTTCACTACACTTACACCAATTGTATGATCCTTTGATCTCTCTGCTTACAGACTCTGTATTGGTGTGCCCTCTCTCTCTTCGCCTGATGAAGAAGCATTGCTCTGAAAGCTGGTGATTTAAGATAAACCTTTTGCTACACTCCATCTGAGGTAAGAATATCCTTCCTCAGATGAGGAGACCAAAATTGCTCCATGTGTGGCCTCACCAGTGTCCTGTACAAGTGCAGCAAGACATCCCTGTACTCAAATCCTCTCGCTATGACAGTCAACACACCATTTGCCTTCTTTACCACCTGCGAGCTTACTTTCAGAGATTAGCGGAGAGACATAAGTTTCATTGCACATTTCCCTCTCAACTTATAGCCATTCAAATAATAACACACCTTCCTGTTTTTGCTCCCAAAATGGAAAAGCTCACATTTATCCACATTATGCATCATCTATCATGCATTTTTCCATTTACTCAACTTGTTCAAATCTCTCTGAACCATCTTCGTATCCCCTTCACAATTCATCCTCTCACCTAGCTTTGTGTCACCTGCAAATATGGAGATATCGCATTTAATTCCCTCATCTAAATCATTAATGCTCCAAGAACTGATTCCTGCGCCATCCGGCTCGTCACTGCCTGCCATTTGGAAAAAGACCTGTTTATTCCCGTTCTTTGTTTTCTGTCTGCCAACCGGTTTTCTATCCATCATAATGCACCACCTGCAATTCCACACCCGTGAATTTTACATGCTAATTCTAGTAGATTTGTCACACACAAATTTCCTTTCATAACTCCAAGCTGACTTTTGGCGGCACGGTGGCACAGTGGTTAGCACTGCTGCCTCACAGTGCCAGAGACCCGGGTTCAATTCCCGCCTCGGGTGACTGACAGTGTGGAGTTTGCACGTTCTCCCCGTGTCTGCATGGGTTTCCTCTGGGTGCTCCGGTTTCCTCCCACAGTCCAAAAATGTGCAGGTTAGGTGAATTGGCCATGCTAAATTGCTCGTAGTGTTAGGTGAAGGGGTAAATGAAGGGGAATGGGTCTGGGTGGGTGCGCTTTGGAGGGTTGATCTGGACTTGTTGGGCCGAAGGGCCTGTTTCCACACTGTAAGTAATCTAATCTGACTCTGCCCAACCCTATCACTGTTTTCTAAGTGCTCTGCTATTAAAACTGTTAGTATGGACCCAAGTATATTTTCCACTAATGATGTCAGGCTGACTAGTCTACAATTCCTGATTTTCTCTCTATATCCTTTTAAAAATAATACGGTTACATTATGTACCCTCCAATCTGTAGGAACTGTTCCAGAGTCTACAGAATCTTGAAAGACAACCACCCTTGCATCTATTATTTCTAAGGTCATTTCCTTAAGTACTCTGGGATGTAGATTATCAGCCTCTTCATTCATATTAATTTCTCCAACACCATTTCATTCTAATACTGATATCCTTAACTTCTCCCCCACATTAAATCCAAGCTGACTCTGCCCAACTCTATCACTGTTTTCTAAGTGCACTGTTTTCTAAGAGACTGGGGTGGCACGGTGGCACAGTGGTTAGCACTGCTGCCTCACAGCTCCAGAGACCCGGGTTCAATTCTCGCTTCAGGCAACTGTCTATGTGGAGTTTGCACAATCTCCCTGTGTCTGCATGGATTTGCTCTGGTTTCCTCCCACAGTCCAAAGATGTGCAGGTTAGGTGAATTGGCCGTGTTAAATTGCCCATAGTGTTAGGTGAAGGGGTAAATGTAGGGGAATGGGTCTGGGTGGGTTGCTCTTTGGAGGGTCGGTGTGGACTTGTTGGGCCAAAGGGCCTGTTTCCACACTGTGAGTAATCTAATCTAATCTAAATCTGGTGTTTTCAATATTTCTGGTCTGTTATTTGTATCTTCCTTTGTGAATACAGAACCATAGTGCATACTTAATTCGTCAACCATTTCCTTATTCCCCATTACAAATTTCCCTGATTATGACTATAAGAGACTGACATTTGTCTTCACTAATCTTTTTCTCATCAAAAGTACGGAAACTTTTACAATGAGTTATGTTCCCCATAAGATTAACCTTGTACTGAATTTTCCCCTTCTTAATCAATCCCTCTATCCTCCTTTGCTGAATTCTAAACTGCTCCCTCTCCTCAGTCTGTTGTTTTTCCAGAGTCAAAAAGTGTGGTGCTGGAAAAGCATGGCAGATCAGGCAGCATCCGAGGAGCAGGAGAGTCGACGTTTCAGGCATAAGCCCTTTATCAGGAATGTAGGGAGGAAGGGGGCTGAGAGATAAATAGAAGAGTGGGGGTGAGGCTGGGAGACAGGTAGCTGGGAAGGCGGATGCAGGTGGAAGGTGAGAGTGATGGGTCGGTGGGGAGGGTGGAGCGGATAGTTGGGAAGGAAGATGGCCAGGTCGGACAGGTTACGACGGTGGTGCTGATTTTGAGGGTTGGATCTGGGATAAGGTGTGGGGGGGGGAGGGAAGATTTAGAAACTAGTAGAGTCAATGTTGATGCCGTGTGGTTGAAGGGTCCCAAGGCCGAAGATGAGGTGTTCTTCTTCCAGTCATTGGGTGGCTTGGATTTGGTGGTGGAGGAAGCCTCGGACTTACATGTCCTTGGTGGAGTGGGAGAGGAAGTTGAAGTGGTTGGCTCCAGGACGGTGGGGTTGTTTGGTGCATGTGTCCCAGACATGGATGGATATGCAGGAAAATCTCTGCCAGATGTGAAAAGATCTTTTGGGGCCTTGGGTAGAGGTGAACGGTGAGGTGTGGGTGCAGATTTTACACCTCTTGCGGCGGCAAGGGAAGGTGCCAGATGTAGAGGGTGTGTGGGTGGGAAGAGTGGACCTAACAAGGGAGTCATGGAAAGAATGGCCTCTGTGGAATGCAGATAGGGGTGGGGAGGGAAATATGTCTCTGGTTGGGGAGTCTGATTGTAAATGGTGGAAGATAATGTGCTGTATCTGGTTATTAGTGGGATTCAAGGTGTGGGAGGAGGTGTAGTCCAGCTAGCTGGGGGGGGTCAGTGGGTTGGAAATACATATCTGTATTGAGTCAGTCACCTGAGATGGAGACAGAGAAGTGCAGGAAAGGAAAGGAGGTGTCCGAGATGGTCCAGGTGAACTTAAGGTCAGAGTGGAAGGCGTTGGTGAAGTTGATGAACTGTTCCACCTCCTTGTCAGAGCACAAATTGGCGCTGATGTTGTTTTTCCAGAGCAACTTGGCTTCTCCTTCCTTGGAGATAATGTTATCTTTAATTTCCCTTGTAAAGCCCTTAGCCATCTTTCATGTTTTACATTTGCACCAGGCAGGAATGAACAATTGTTGTGATTCTTTGAATATTAATAATTACCTTTCTACCATCATCTCTTTCAGTAACATTCCTGAATCTATTACAGCTGACTCACGCCTCATTCCATTGTAGTTTCTCCCATTTAGATTCAGGATCCTATTCGTAGAATCAATTACATTTCTGTCCAACTTGATGAGGAACTGCATCATATTATGGCTGCTAATCTCTCACACAGCGAGGTTGCCAATTATTCCTTTCTCATTGCATGGCACCCAGTCTCAGGTGGTCTTTTGTTGAGTTGGTTTGTCAATGTATTGGTCCAGAAAGCTATTGCATATGTACTCCAGGAATTCCTCCTCTACAGAATTCTTGCTAATTTGATTTGCCCAATTTAGATACAGATGAAGGTCACCATAATTAATGTCGCATGCATCTCTTATTTGCTATTTCATGCCATTTCCAATGTTACCCCTACAGTTTGGGTTCTATATACTACCACCACTACCAGTGTTTTTTGCCCCTTAGTGTTTCTCAGCTCTGCCCACACTTTTCTGCATCATCGGAGCTAATATCCTTCATCACTATTGCATTCACTTCCTTGTTAACCTGAAATACAATGTCACTGCCTTTTCCTTTTTAGTTGTTCTTCCTAAATACTGAATACTCCTGGGTGTTCATTTGTAATTCCTGGTTATCCTGCAGTCATGTCCCTATAATCCTGACCAAATTGTTTTCATTCATTTGCCTGCTAAATTCATCTACTTTAGTGTGAATGCTTTGTCAATTAATGCTTGAAGTCCTCATCCTTTAACCGTTACTTGTTCCATTTCCATGATTTTTTTGCCATGGCCTTGTTTAACCTTGGCCCTTGATTTCTCTGCATATCACTTTTTGGATTCCCCTTTCTGTCTTTTGTTTTGTCCCTGATTCTCCTCCTTCCGCCTCCTTGTCTAAGTTCATATCCCCTTGTCATTTTAGTTTAAAGAACTCCGTCCTGATGTTCTGACCACCAAACAAAATAGAAGGTTATCGGTAGAAAAGGAACAAAGAAGTGTACAATGTATGACAAGGAAAGCAACACAAAATTTCACCATCAAAAAAACTAGCAATCCCTTGGGGTCAGTAAAGAGTATGGAATACAAACTGCCAATTAGTTCTGCATGTCCACAAATATTTATGCAAAGCCACTTGTTTTCAGATCTAGCTGCTATATGGCTGCTTCATGTTACCACTGCCCTGAGGTTTCTTTGCATCCTCATCATCAGTGTTTACTCCTTCAACATCTCTATCAAAATCCCCTTCTTCTTTGTTTGAGGAAACAAGATAGCTGTTCCAACTCCCCTCTTTCGAATTATCTCCATTCAGAATGGCTGTGCAATCAATCAATATTCTGGAAATGCTGTCTGGTGAGGACTGGAGTGTTCCTTCTTCTGAGTAGTCTGGACAATGGAAGCACATCTTCAGAACTGTCTATTCAGTGAAGACTACAATGGATACATTTGCAGTATTGTTCACCATCAGTCTGAGGGCTTTTCACCATCAGTCTGAGGGCTTTTCACTGGAGTTGTGAACCATGCCCAGTGGACTACAACAAGCCAGCCCTGGAGATAATCTTAGCAAATTAGCAAATTTGCTAATCTTAGCAAATTCAATGAACCAAAGATGGTGTATGTAATATAAGTACTGATTCAGCTTCCTGAAATTGAGTACTCACCCACAGGAATTGTTCCCTATGTGTGCAAATGAGGTCAACCTTTCTGATCAGGAATCTGATTGGATGATGTATGGAGCTCTGACTGCCACATGCAGTACTAATCCATGACTTCAAATCCCAATTTTAATTCTACAAATACTTGGCATAAAAATGCAACCCTAATGTCACCAATAGCCATGCAACCATCATTGAAGGTGAGAAAAGCCACTCTGGTTCACTAATGTCCTTGAGGAAAAGAAATCAGCCATCTTCTGGCCTACATATGACACAGCAATATTCATGACTCTTAACTACCCTCCAAAATGGCCTCACATTCCATTCAGCTGTATCAAACTGCAACAAATTCCAAAGGAATGAAATCTGAGGCACCATCTGACATCGACCCAAGCAATAGAGATCACAACGCCAACTTAGCCTCTCAACATCATCCCTGCAATGTTTTCCTTACCAACATCTGGCAGCTTGTGCCAGAATTGAGAGAGCTGTCCCACTGACTTGTCAAGCAATAGCCTGTCATAGTCAAGTTCATGGAATCATACTTAACCAATGTGCCAGACACCACGTTTCATTGCTCTGGGTGGGTCCTGTTCCACCAGTAGAACAGATCTACCAGAGATGGTGGCACGGTGTGTACAGTTAGGAAGGAGTTGGTCTGGGAGTTTTCAATGCTGTCTACAGATCCCATATCTCACAGCATCAGGTTAAAGATAGGTAAGAGAGTACGGAAGAGTATAAAGAAGATACAAGAAGCTACATAAAAAAGACAACTTTGACTTTTAAAATTGAGTGATGTTAATCACTAAGAAGAGATATTAGTTCTGCCAGATGTTTGACTCAGTGGTTAGCACTGCTGCATTACAGCACCAGGGGCCTGGGTTTAGTTCCAGCCTCAGGCAACTGTCTGTGTGGAGTTTACACATTCTGCCTGTGTCGGTGTTGGTTTCTCCCAGTTTCTTCCCACAGTCCAAAGGTTTGCAGGTTAGATGAATTGGCCATGCCAAATTGCCCACAGTGTCCAAAAATGTGCAGGCTAGATAGGTTAGCCATGGGAAATGCACAGTGATACGATAGGGAGGTAAAGCTGGGTTGGATGCTCTTCGAAGGGTCGGGGTGGATTTGATTGACTGAAAGGCCCATTTCTACACGAGAGGGATTCTATCATGTGATGTTATGTTTTCTTTACTGTGATTTAGTATTATGGAAGTTATTATGAGAGTTTTCATTCTTTATTTGACATGAGATGGACAGTCGAGAAACAGGATCATTATCCATAAGCAGCACAAGTTTTAACACTTCTCTTTGTTGATTCAGTCAAAGTAATTACTGGCATAATGTCACCAGAGTGATTGCCTGTGAATTCTTGGCCCAATTAAATGATTTCCCCAAAACATTCTGTTGATTTTAACTAAGCAACTGTCACTTATTCAGAGTCATTCGTTTTTATGAAGCGCATCTCTATAACCTAGGTGTTTCTGTTTCAGTTAAAGCTTTGGCTTCAAATGGTTTGAAACTAAATTTATTTGATGGATTGAATCTTGACATCAGGAATCTTGACATTAGGTCAGCTTCCAAACACTGAGCTATATAATGATTGATGTTTTTATACAGTATGAATAACATTCATATTGTTTGATATGTTTATGTGAAAAATAAGGACTCGTGATTAATGTAACAGTTAAGATTGTTAGCTTTTCATTTTGGAGGAGAATTCAAATTTATGAGTACAACTTGTTCCGACTTAGAAAAACTAAGTTGGATTTCTGCAGTGTTTTTGGAGTGACAGTATGGATCATTTGTTTATATTTGAAAATGATGTGAGGTCCCGATATTTTGAATTTGTCCTCTCAAAACTAAAATGATGAGTCAGGAACAAATGACTGCAGATGCTGGAATCTGTACTGAACTTGTTCATGAACCTGAGCTGAGATTTTACAAGCAGTGTTTCATGATAAAAAAGTAGCTGTACAAAGTCAACAATACAATGATTTACAATAGTCTGAGTAGTATTAGAACCACACTATTTTTCAGAACAAAAAAATCCTTGTGTATAATGAATTAATAACTTGTACTGGTAAAGTATGTAAAACATACTTGAAAAATATCACTTCTTCTACTGAAATATGTACAAGTACACAGGCATTAGTGATGCTTTATTAACTTACCTCAAATTCTCCACAATTACAATAGTCAGTTGATAAACAGTGGCAAAAGGCAGTTTCAAGCAATGACTTCCTCCCCATCCCCAAGTGATCATTGCTTATTGCAAACCCTGTTGTGTCAAATGACAACCAGAGATTAGATTGTCTTTAGTTATTTATGGCATTCTTGGGGGTTTCCTTGATCCTATAATAACCAAATTCATCAAAGTAAAAATGGGAAAACTCCACTGGAATCTTACTCACCCCAACACCAAAACATTTGTTGCTTAGTGTATGGTGCTGGCAACATTTTTGAAACTTTATTGCTGGAACAGCACAGCAGGTCAGGCAGCATCCAGGGAACAGGAGATTCGACGTTTCGGGCACAGGCCCTTCTTCAGGAAAAGAAAGGCCTGTGCCCGAAACGTCGAATCTCCTGTTCCCTGGATGCTGCCTGACCTGCTGTGCTGTTCCAGCAATAAAGTTTCAACTTTGATCTCCAGCATCTGCAGACCTCACTTTCTCCTCGCTGGCAACATTTTGCCTTGTAACACAATAGTTTGCTCTAGGGTGGTGAGCTCTGCGTTAAACGTCACTTGGTATACCTTAGGAATCCCTCTATGGCATGGTAATCTTTGTCACATTCACTGCAGAGGAACACTGTGGGTTGAGAATATGCATTGATTCACTCAATTCTGTTTGCTCTGGGCTCTTATTAACCAGATGCATTTTCATTTCCACTTACACGGTCCAGTACCCTTCCACACCATCAGTTCCTAGAGGTCATAGGAACAAGAAGAGACCATTCACCTCCTCAAATCTGCTCCACCATTCAATAAGATCATGGTTGATCTGTTGCCTAACTCCAAATGCCTTCCTTGGGTCCATATCCCTTGATACTTTTACTTAGTAAAAAAATTGTCTGTCTCAGATTTAAACTTAACAATTGAATTAGCATTGACCACCATTTGAGGAAGAGAATTCCAAACCTCCCCTACTCTTTGTGTGTAAACATGCTTTCTAATATCTCTCCTGAATGGAATGGCCCTAATTCTTAGACTATGTGCTGTGTTCTAGAATCTTCAACTAGTGGAAAGTTTATCTTTATTGACCCTGTCTTTCCCTGTTACATCCTGAAAACCTAAATTATGTCACCACTCAACCTTCTAAATTCTAGAGAATATAGGCCTGATTGTTGAAACTCTCCTAGAACTTAACCCCTATAGTCCAAATATCATGTTTATAAACCTGTGTTAAACTCCCTCCAGGTGTGGTGCCCAGATCTGCTCACAGTGCTTCAAGTGGGGTCTAACTAGGGTTTTGTATAACTGCAACGCAATGTAAATAGCCCTATACTCCACTCCTTTAGGTATCAAGCCCAGAATTCCAATAGCCTTTTTGACTATTTTTTGCACCTGCTTGTGGTATTTTAAAAAGCTATGTACCTGAACCCCCTCACTCACACCCCCTCCCCCCCATCCCACCCCGCCGCAAATCTTGTTGGATATCTATTTAACTTTGTGTCTTCTAAAAAATATCCTGATCCATCCTTTTTCGGTGTGAAATGGATAACCTGGCACTTGCTTATATTAATATTATATCTGCCTCAACTTTGCCCATTCACTGAATCTATCAATATCCAATTGTAATTTTATGCTGACATCAACACTGTCAACAATGCTATCCAATTATGTGTCATCAGCAAATGTACATATTTGGTTTTTTGACTTTGATGTTGAATTTGAATGATTTATCGCTTGCATTTTACAGTGAATAATACAGAAAATCCAGTGAAAAGCATCAACTGTCATAATCTGCCACCATTTGGAATTGTTTAAGATTAAAAAGATTTAAGTGAAAGGAAGTCTATCTTCTTTGCACTACTTTCACCATGAATCCTGAGTCAGTTCACCAGCAACACGACACCTACGCTGCCAAACCTCCTCCACTGCCTCGCTGCTGTCTGCACTGGACCCACCATTGAAGGAGTCACCACACTTTTGGCACTATCCCATTGCCGCTGGGCCCATCTCACCTCTGCTACTGCTGCTGCCGAGCCCCATGCTGATCCCACACTAACCCTGCAACCAGGAGTCCCTGTCACCTGCGCTGATAACCAGGGGTCCCTGCTCTGTGGCTACTGTGACCACAGCCAGGAGTCCATGGCTCCACTGCCGCTTCAATGACACCAGGAGCCCCCCTCTTGGTGTACCACGCTGCCGCTGCAGCTGCCACCCTGCCAATGCCAGGATTCCTTGGTCTGGGCCTATAGCAACCACAAGTCCTTGGCGCTGTTTTCAGGCCAGGCAGCTGCCTCGCCAAGAGTCCCACTCCAACCGTCCTCCTCTGAGATGTCACCTTGCCGGTGCAGCCATCCGGAAGCGTGCTGCTCCCACTATCGCCTCGGATCACCGGAGGGGCTTTGCTGCCACTTCCGCCAATGCTGATCTTAATTGCCAGGACGTCCTCACTGCCGCTGCCTCCAGTTGCCAGGAGATGCCATGTCCACTGCCACCTTTGACTGCCAGGAGGCTGCCACCACTTTGCGCATGGCACGTTCTTGCTGCTGCCACCCTAACCTGCCAAAGGAAAGAAGAACGAAAGAAAAAGAGAACAAGTAAATGGAAAAAAGGAGAACAAAAGCAGATGGAAGTGGCTGAGCCCCAGATAAGAACCTGCATGCAGCCATGCTATCCTGACGCCATCTTGGAACATTGAGCACTCACTCAATTGAGCAATTATTGTGAATAATTGAGGCCCAAAGCACACATCCCTGTGGGGCACCACTAATCACGTCCTACCAATTTGAGTACTTAGCAATTATTCCAATTCTGCTTCCTGCCACTCAACCAATTTGCTATCCATGTCACAGCCATTGACGACTGATCTCCCAGTTGCCAGCATCAGTGCCTGTCATCTTTATATTTCACTTGCAGTATCATTGAAGTAAAGGTATGGATGCCAGGAAGTTGTGACCAAGTGGCTAATTCATCATTTAATAGTTTATGTATGCATATACCTTTAGGTATACATATCTCATCCATCCAATGAACATAGCTCAGTCAGTCAGAAATCATTGATTTAACAACATGCTTATAAGATGCATCCATCCATCCATTCTATATATATATGGAAAGATATAGTTAAGAGTGTTTTGTCACCATGATACAGTGCCATTTAAGTTACAAAAAGAGTAAAATTAAATAACTTAAAATAGAGTTCATTCCCTATACAAAGGATCAACAAAAAAGCTGCATGGTGTTTGAAAGGTCCCTGCAAGATCCTGCAGCCAGGAGTTTCCACACCAGGCACCACCGTCACTGCAGCTGAAGACCAACTGTGTCCCCAAGTATATGCTGTTTACAAAGCCAGGGGACCTCTTCTGGGCACCACCACCACCGCCACCACCACAGCCAACGAGCCTGTGAGTCCATGCTACGGACTTACCGCAGCCCCTGCTCTGACAGGCTGACAGCCCACCGAGGTTCCAAGTCCCAGCTCCAGGCCTAATAAAGACAGGAGTCCTTGCTCTGGCCACTGTCTCCGCCAACGCCCATCCAACAACGCTCCATCTTCCCTGTGACATCAAAAGATGAAAGAAAAGTGAAAGAAAAAGATGAAAAAGGAGAGAGGGAGAGAAGGATGTGGCCGGACTACCTACAATCCCAGCTCTGCCATCTTGCAGGTAACTGAAGATTTGGTGATTTTGTCTTGTTAAAAGATGTCATGCTGGTCCTGAACTCCGATCAACTGGCTTTTAAAAGACTCCTACATATCAGATGTGAGTTTAGCTGCCCCCAATCTAATTTCCCCAGTTCCTGTCCAACACTGTTGGAGTTAGCCTTCCCCCACTTTAGCATTTCCATCTAAGGACCACTCTTATTCTTACCCATAACTACCTTCAAATTTATGGAATTATGATCACTATTCCCAAAATGCTCCCCAACAGAAACTTCAATCATTTGGCCAGACTCCTTCCTCAATTCAGTGTCTGGTACGGAGCCTTCCCTAATTGGACTATCTACATATTGTTAAAAGAAGCCATATTGAATTCACCTAATAAATTCTGCCCCATCCAAGCCCCAGGCATTAATGGACACCCAATCAATATTGTGGAAGTTAAAATCACACATGACAACAACCCTGTGGCTTTTACATCTTTCCATGGTCTGCTTACCTTTCTGTTCCTCAATCTCCTGCTGGCTAATGGGAGGCCAATAGCAGAACCCCATTATACTGACTGCACCTTTCTTTTTCATATGTTCAACCCATATGGCCTTGCTGGATTAGCCCTCCAACTTGGCATCCCTTTGTATAGCTGTGCTATTCTCTTTAATCAGTAATGCAGCTCGCCAACCCTTTACCTACCTGTCTGCCATGCCAAAGCATCTAAAGCATTCTGATCTACTGCTCTGGTTCCCACCCCTCTGCCACACTACTCTAAACCCTCGCAAGTGGCACTAGCAACCTCCCTGCCAGGATATTGATGTCTATCCAGTTTAGATGCAACTTGTCCTTCTTATACAAGTCCCTCATGCCCTGGAAGAGATCTCAATGATCCAGAAATCTGAAGCTCTCCTTTTTACTCCAGCTCTTTAGCCATGCATTCAATTGTATTATCTTTCAACTTCTGGCCTCCCTCACTAGAATTTAGCACAGGGAGTCATCCCAAGATTACAACCCAAGAGGCCCTGCTTTTCACTTCCTCCCTAACTCTTTAAAGTCCCTTTTCAGGACTTCATATTTCTTTCTACTTCTGCTTTTAGTACCAATTTGGACTATGACCACTGGCTGCTCACCCTTTTCAGCATTTCCTGTGCCCACTCAGAGACATCTTGGCCGTGGCATCAGGGAGACAAGAAACAATCCTGAAATCTTGCTCACAGTCACAGAAATGTCTGCCTGTGCCCCTGACTGTAGAGTCTCCTATCATAACCGGTTGCATTGTCTTCAGCTGTGGCTTTTTCCTGAGAACATATCCTTCCCAAACCAATCCAAAATGGTATATCTTATTAAGAGGGGAATAGCCACAGGGGACTCCTGCAATGTCTGCCCATTCTTGAGTCATCTTCCAGATGGTCATCCAATGCTCTTCTGTCTGTGTAGTCCTTACTTGTGTTGTGACCAGCTTGCTAAATGTGCTACCCAGCCTTATGGCTGCTCCATAGTGAGGTCACTCATAGCTCCAGGCAGTAAACCAGGAGCTGCAGCTGAACACACTTCCTGCATACATGGTCACCATGGATACCGGAAGTGTCCCTGATTTCCCACATTTTGGCGGAGGATGAGTTTTCCTGCTGTTGTGAACCTCAATAACTACAGACAATAAACTAGGAACCAATTCCTCAATTTTACCCACTACTCACTACTCACTAAAATCAGGTTTCTTACTATTGCTGTCTATTCCTAACAAATTACAAACCATAAAAATAATTACTTTACACTCTATCTCCCTCCAGACACCATTCACGCAATCTCTAGACCTGGTTCTTCAGCAACCAATCAATCATACACCATTTTTTCAACCTAGACGTCACCTCTGGATCTCCATTTTTGGATTCGGGGTCTGTTCTATTCTGCTCTGCTTCTGCTGCCTCTCTGCCTGACCTCAATCCAGGCCCCACTCCTCAGGCTTTTATCCGGAAGCTTCTGCCACTGTTCATTCCCAGACTTGCTCTGCTCCATTCTGCTCTGTTTCCACGGCTTCTCTGAGTAACTGCTTCACGCCAGAAAAAAAAATTACGATTAAATGCAAAATGTTGTGATAAATTAGAACAAAATCTCATCAGTCGCATTGCAATATATATAAAATTAAACTGTGCTGTGATTATCCAATTCCTTTATAAATTTTATGTGGGCTGTAAAATATGGGTTAAAAGGGACTCATTAGTCAATAAAAAGAAAACTACCCATGCTGCTTTCAAGACATTGAGAGACTTTTTATGTCATGTTTCTATTTGTACTCCTCTTCAAAAAACCTACTCTTTTTGGACATCAGTATTTTCCATCTCATCCTGTGATCTATAAATATTTTTTATATAGAAATGTTGTTCATGTAGAAAAATTGAATTCATAAATAACTGGTGTTGCCTTGTCCACCAGTCAGATTGTTGCACATCACTTCAGGCCAGTCCATTATTAACAATATCTCTGTGCCGTACAATCATCAGGATGACTGCCTTCTGCCAATCTTACTGTCATCCCATTTCAATGGACACAGGTCCCAGGGGATTGGTGGGAGTGTGTGTGGTGGTGGGGGTGTGGGGTTGGATGTTGGGAGTGTGGGGGAGGGGGGCATTCAATCACAGATTCATTCAAAGTTACAGGACAGTCATTTATATTGCAATAATATTATAAGACAAGGTTTACAACACAATGTTTTGGGTATCTATGAAATTCGAGCCTTCAGAACTAAGAAGCACTCATTTTTTTCGATTAATATGGATTTTTGACAATAGAGATGCTGCCAGTTTCCCTGGAATTCTTCCTTGTCCCCTGTCCACCCAGAATTTTAAAAATGTTTTAACGTACAGCTTGATTAGCTCTTAGTATGTCTGTTAATATTTTTCAAATTCAATATAAAATTGGCAATGACAGTACGTACACTTGACAGAAACAAGATGATATTCCTATTTTGTAGGGGCAAGATTGACAGGAAGACAATTAAAATACTGATTTGACTATATTGAGTCAGATAACATGGACTAAAAATATATGCTAGTTTTGTGAATTGATTATACCATAACTTACAAGGCTATGGGTCAAGAGTTAGAGAAAGAGATTAAAGATTTGTTGACTGGCATAGACAAAATGGCCTCCTTCTGTGCTGTAAACATCTATGAGTGAGAATAACAGAGGAAGTTGGAAGTTGGGAATAAGCAACGTTTTCACCCTTTTTTGTTAGTCTGTTTGTTAACAATATTTCTCAAAAACTGATGAAACTTGATACATGGATAAAGTTTTGTCTAAGGCTGAACTAACTAGTTTTTGATGAAGATACATATCTGAATTTGGATCCTGGAATTTTTCTTTAAGGCTCTGTTATCACTGTGAGACAAGCAATTGACAGTTTTCAAAATGTTTTGGGTAGCTTTCTTTAGAAATTTGTTGATTACTTTAGGATATTGTGATTGTCTGAGCTGCTGTGGTGTAATCTGTCCCAGCTTCCAAAATGTGAGTTTTCAGAACTCTGGATGTGGATTGGCCTGATGGCCTCATCCTAGACTGTGAATACCCAATAGTTGTACACAGCACTCTAGCTGAGGGCTAACAATACTTTGTAAAGGTTTAGCATGATTTATTTGATTTTTGATTTAATGCTCTTATTTATACTGTCAGGTATTTCGTTAGCTTTCTTAATTACCTTGTCACCTTCAAGAAATTGTAAATATAAAAATCCTATATTTATTCAGTCCCACTCAAAATTGTTCCATTTAGATAATGCAACATTTTAATGGTGTATTTTTCTCAAGGGAATCACTTCTTTTATCTCCGTTGAGTTGCATGTGCCATATGTGTGCTGTTTTTTTCCTTTGTTCTCACAGTGTTCTCCGTTTCAATGTTAAAAATCACACAACATCAGGTTATAGTCCAACAGGTTTATTTGGAAGCACTAGCTTTCAGAGCGCTGCTTCTTTCTCAGGTAATTGTGGAGAAGAAGATTGTAAGACACGAGGGGCATGGATAGGGTAAATAGACAAAGTATTTTCCCTGGGGTGAGGGAGTCCAGAACTAGAGGGCGTAGGTTTAGAACGAGAAGGGAAAGATATAAAAGAGACCTAAAGGGCAACTTTTTAACGCAGAGGGTGGTGCATGTGAGGAATGGTCTGTCCAAGATAGTGGTAGAGGCGGGTACAATTGCAACATTTAAAAGACATCTGGATGGGTGTATGAATAGGAACAGTTTTGGAGAGATATTGGCCAGGTGCTGGCAAGTAGGACTAGATTAGGTTGGGATATCTGGTCAGTATGGACGAGTTGGACCGAAGGGTTTGTTTCCGTACTGTACACCTCTATGACTCTATGGCACAGAATTTGTAGCAAAGGTTGACAGTGTGATGTAACTGAAAGTATATTGAAAAAGACGTGGATTTTTTGTTAAGCCTCACACCTTTTAGAATGACCATGCTGGTTTCAGTTCTTTCATATGTAAATCACAAAACTTTTTTTTCAAAAGATACATTCTCAAGTGAACTTTAACAACTGGTGTCATGTCGGCCCAGATAAGGTATTGAAGGTGTTAGCTCCCTGTGAGGCTGTCTGTGCCACAATGGTCAGACTGATTCTAATCTAAAAAATGGATTTACAGGATCTTATATAGATTCATGCAGTTTTTGAGCAAAGTAAAACGTAATTCTGCAAGTATAAATTTACGCCACAAACCTATATATATATATATATATATATGGTGCCATGAGGTCACCTGTAGTGTGACATGAACCCAAGGTCCCAGTTCAGGCCATCCCCCTGGGTATCAAACTTGGCTATCAGTCTTTGCTTGGCCACTTTTCGTTGTTAGCTGTCCCGAAGTCCACCTTGGAGGATGATCACCCGAAGGTCCGAGGTTGAATGTTCCGAACTGCCGAAGTGTTCTCCAACTGGGAGGGAACACTGCTGTCTGTTGATTGTTCTGCGGTGCCCATTCATTCGTTGCCGTAGCCTCTGCTCGGTCTCACCAAAGTACCATGCATCAGGGCATCCTTGCCTGCAGCATATGAGATAGACAATGTTGGCTGAGTCACATGAGTACCTGCCACGTACATGGTGGGAGGTGTCCCCAAACGTAATGGTGGGATCCATGTCCACACTTTGACACATCTTGCAGCATCTACTGTGACAAGGTTGTATGATATTGTCCTGAAAGCTGGGCAGCTTGCTATGAATAATGATCTGTTTGAGGTTTGGTGGCTGTTTAAAGGCGTGAAGTGGAGGAGTGGGGAAGGTCTTGGCGAGGTGCTCATCCTCAATGATAATGTGTTGCAGGCTGCGAAGAACATGGCGTAGTTTTCCAGCTTCTGAGAAGTACTGGATAATAGACAATAGGTGCAGGAGTAGGCCATTCTGCCCTTCGAGCCTGCACCACCATTCAATATGATCATGGCTGATCATCCTTAAACAGTATCCTGTTCCTGCCTTATCTCCATAACCTTTGATTCCACTATCCTTGAGAGCTCTATCCAACTCTTTCAAGGGTACCCTGTCGGTTGCAGCTCGTGTTTGTCTTCTGAGGAGGTCATTACGTTTTCTCGCTGTGGCACGTCGGAACTGGCGGTCGGTGTGTTGAGCATTGTACCCTGTTCTTATGAGGGCACCCCTGAGTACTTCCAACTGCCCGTCCCGTTCTTCCTCATCTGAACAGATCCTGTGTATGTGTATTGCTTGTTCATAGGGGATGGCTGTTTTAATATGTTTCGGGTGGAAGCTGGAGAAGTGTAGCATCATGAGGTTGTCCATGGGTTTGCAGTAAAGTGAGGTGCTGAGGTACCCATCCTTGATGGAGATGCATGTATCCACGAATGAGACAGATAGTAGAGAGTAGTCCATGGCGAGTGCAATGGTGGAATAAAACTTGTTGATATCACTGTGCAGTTTTTTCAGTGACTCCTCTCCATGGATCCAGAGGAAAAAAATGTCGTCAATGTACCTGGTATATAGTGTTGGTTGGAGGTCCTGCGTAGAGAAGAAGTCTTGTTCGAACCTATGCATGTAAATGTTGGCATATGAGATGCAAATTTGATCCCCATGGCTGTTCCATGTGTCTGGATGAAGAACCGGTTGTCAAAGGTGAAGACGTGATCGAGGATAAAGTGGATGAGTTGTAGGATGGTGCTCGGAGATTGGCAGTTGTTGGTGTTGAGTACGGAGGCTGTTGCTGCGATGTAGTCATTGTGGGGATGTTGATGTAGAGTGCTGAAACATCCATTCAGCTGGGGGTCCCCTGTACAATGGGTTTCAAGATGCCTTTGACATAGCCAGAGAGGTTCTCACACAGAGCCCCATTACCTGATACGATGCGGCATCCTGGTGTATTGGCTTTGTGTATCTTCAGAAGGCAGTCGAAGTCGCCTACGCAAGAAGTGCGTGGGATGAGTGCGCGTAGGGAACTCTGAAGAACTGGGTCCAAAGTCCTGATCAATATGTGTAGTTCACGGGTGTGCTGTTTGGTCGGATCAGCAGGTAGTTGCCTGTAGTATTCCTGGTTGTTCAGTTGTCGGTGAAATTCCTTACAGCAGTTTGTTCTATTCTGAATGACAATGGCTCCTCCTTTATCTGCTGGTTTGATGACAATGTTGTGATTGGTTTTCAGAACATGGATGGCGTTGCGTTATGATCAGATGATGCTCTGCTCCACCTTGTGGATACGGCTGATGAACCTGGATTTATATATTTCCTGACAATTTGAGCATACATGTCAAGCCCAGAGCAGCGGCCCTCCCGTGGGGTCCAAGTTGACTCCTTCCTTGGTCGCTCCTCTACAGATCCCTGTGATGACTGTTGAGGTTCGTTGGTGGGCTCATTGGGATCACTGCTGGCATCTTGAAAGAATTCCTGGAGTCCCATTCACCTGATGAATTCCTTCATGTCTGCTGCAAGACCCATCATGGGGTCCATTTTGTTGGTGGGGCAGAAATTGAGACCCCTGCTAAGAACTTCAATCTCTTCTGGTTGAAGGGTGTGGTCTGATAAGTTGTCAGTCGACCTCTCCACAATGATAACATTATCCACTCTGGAGGCAGGGCGGGCTTGGCTACAGCTGGTGGTGATGCCAATTTTCTCCAGTTTCTTGCCTGTTTGGCAATGTCCTGTAACTGTACTGCTGTATCCTGAGTGCAGGCCGAGAGTGTGGACTCCATCTTAGGGACTCCATCTTAGTTTCAAGGTTGTGGCGTCTGCTGTTGAGTTGGTGCACGAGATGATTGAGGAGTTTGCGAGAGGTGTGGTAGCAAAGTCTCTCCACGTAGTCTGTGTTATAGGTTGACTTGAGCGGGTTCATGATCCATAATCCTTTTGGGGTCTTTCCTGCTTGTCTGCATTTCTATAGAAACTTGATGTCTGCATCAATATGTGCGATCTTCTTGGAGATCCTCTCCACCTTAAGCCGGCAGTTAGTGGTGTCGATGGTAGTCATGATTTGGAGATGCTGGTGTTGGACTGGGGTGTACAAAGTTAAAAATCACACAACACCAGCATAGTCCAACAGGTTTATTTGGAAGCACTAGCATTCAGAGCGCTGCTCCTTCATCAGGTGATTGTGGAGAATAAGATTGTAAGACACAGAATTTATAGCAAAAGTTTGCAGTGTGATGTAACTGAAAGTATATATATTGAAAAAGACCGGGATTGTTGGTTAAGTCTCTCATCTTTTGGAATGACCATGTTGGTTTCAGTTCTTTCATATGCAAATCGCAAAACCTTTTTTTAAAAGATACATTCTCAAGTGAACTTTAATAGCTGGTGTCATGTCGGCCCAGATAAGGTATTGAAGGTGTTAGCTCCCTGTGAGGCTGTCTGTGCCACAATGCTCAGACTGATTCTAATTTAAAAAATGGATTTACAGGATCTTACATGGATTCATGCAGTTTTTAAGCAAAATAAAATGTAATTCTGCAAGTACAAATTCACCCCACAAACTTATATGTGTATGTGTGCATATGTGTGTGTGTGTGTGTGTGTGTTGGCAGGGATTGTTATGAGTGTTTTGTGAGAGGGTGAGGGTGAGTGTGAGTGTGAAGAGGTTTAAGTCTGTGAGAGGGTATGTGTGGGAGTGTATGTGTGAGTATATGAGAGAGGGTGTGTGTGTGTGTAGGAGTCTGTGTGTGTGTGTATAGTGCAATGGGGTCACCTGTAGTGTGACATGAACCCAAGGTCCCGAATGAGGCCATCCCCATGGGTACCGAACTTAGCTATCAGCCTCTACTCAGCCACTTTTCGTTGATGGCTGTCCCGAAGTCCACCTTGGAGGACGATCACCCGAAAGTCCGAAGTTGAATGTCCCGGACAGCAGTGTTCTCCAACTGGGAGGGAACACTGCTGTCTGTTGATTGTTCTGCAATGTCCATTCATCCATTGCCGTTACCTCTGGTCTCCCCTCAGGGCATCCTTGCTTGCATTTTTAACAATTTCTACATTGTAATGTCATCCACAAACATTTGAATTGTATCCCTTGTCCTCAGTTAAAAATATGTAAAAAACAAAACAATTAACCAAGTGCTTCCTCCTGGAAAATCCAATGCATACTTCAATAAAATAAAAAAAATTCCTTTTACTAATATCTTCTACCTCATATCCCTGAGCTAATTTAATAAACAAGTTATTCCTAACCATTTTATATTAATTGCTTCTATTTTTTGAATAAGTTTGTAATGTGGTTAACCAATCATATGCCTTGTGAAACATCTTTGGGCAACATCTACAGCACTCTTTGCATCAAACCTCTCTCGGTAATTTCAAGAGAATCAAAATGTACCAATAGCACCTTTAAAAGATTCATCTGCCCACATGCCTACCCATTTTACTGGATTACTTACAGCATGGAAACAGGCCCTTCAGCCCAACAAGTCCATACTGACCCACCAAAGCGCAACCCACCCAGACCCATTCCCCTACACTAACACTACGGGCAATTTAGCATGGCCAATTCACCTAACCTGCACACCTTTGGACTGTGGAAGGAAACCGGAACACTTGGAGGAAACCCACGCAGACACGAGGAGATTGTGCAACTCCACACAGTCAGTCGCCTGAGGTGGGAATTGAATCCGGGTCTCTGGCATTGTGAGGCAGCAGTGCTAACCACTGTGCCACCGTGCCACCCACACTTCTCCATTCTAAAACCTCTTGAGGTCATGGCTATTGTTCTCACTGTTTACAATATTTCCAAATGTTGAGCTGTCTGAACAAATTGAGTCTGTGCTCGCCACACTCAGAGCCATTTATTCATATCAAGAAAAGCAATGATCCATGCACTGAACCCTAGGGAACATCACTGTATTCCTTTCTCCAGTTGGAAAAACAACCATTAACCACTACTATGTGCTCCTGTCACTCAGCAAACTTTGTATCCATACTGTCATTGGTACTTTTATTCTAGGATCTCAACTTTCTAGAAATTTATGGAATCCATGCCACATCAGTTGCGTTATCCTCATCAACCCTCCTTGCTACTTCATCAAATTATCTTGATTTGCTTTGGACAATTCTGACAAATCTAAATATGATTTACTTTGGACAATTCTGTGCTTGGCATCCTTTCTTAACCATGCTTCTCCAAGGGAAAATCAATTCTGTCCTTGATAGTTGTCTGTTGAAATTTTCTCACCAGTGAGCTGACTGGCCCGTAGTTACCAGTTTTATCCCACTCCTCTTTTCGATCAGGTAAAACATTTTTCAATGGTTAGCTCAACTACCTAATTGCCAGTTTGCAATGCAGTATGATGCCAACAGTTGACGTTCAATTCTCACACCAGCTGAGGTTACCATTAAGGAATCCCCTTCTCAATCTCTCCCCTCCTTTGATGTGTAATAACTCTCAGGTTAAACCATCACTAAGTTTGGCTCACTTACAGAATACCGCTGCTTAGTTCACAAGCTTGATCCAACACTTCTGGTCATCTACTACATTAAGTGTCAGCTTTTCTCCCACTCTGATCTTTTTCATTTTTGGCCTCCTGCCACATACCAGTGAAGCTCAATGTTGGCTTAAGGAACAACCTGTTGATTTAGCACTTTACATTGAATTCACTAATTTCAGATCAGAACATCCGTGCCCATTAGTTTTTCTTTCCTGCTATGTTTCTTGTGGATGACAGCATGATTCTATAAGTCATATTTTCTCCAGACACTTCTGTTTCTTCATTTGCCCTACCACACATTGTGGCCTTATACCACCAACCCTTCTGTCATTTAATTCCTCCTGTCTTCACCTCCATTTACAGACTTTCCCTTTTGTCCTTTTCATCACCCACCTCTCTAATAATTTGCTTATTCGTAATATGTGTTCAACTTTACCCATTTCCATTGAAGGGTATCAACTTTATAATGACTTTCTCTCTCCATAGATGCTGCCAGATGTGGTGGGTATTTGCAGCATTTTCTATTTTTTTAAATTCAGATTTGCAGCATCTTTAGTATTTGCTTTGGTACAGATTTTGAATGTTGCTCATGCCCTTCAATACTTAAAGAGCATCAGTTCATGTTTATTGTGAGAAAAAAAAGCATCATTTGTGCATCAATGTTTTTCACATGTCATGGGATATAAAAATGGTGTAATGTGTGACCTTCTCAAAGTGTATAGTCACAGTAAGCAATATGTAACACTGACAGACTGTGTTTTTGTAACAGATACCATATATAAGCATCTTGGAAATCATATGTAAAGCTGTTTTTTTTTTCGGAGGTGTTGGTAAATGAACACAGATGTGTCATAATTATATTTTGTGCTTCTCCCAAATATTGGTCTTTGAAGCAACATTTCCAGCACAGAAGATGATATTAATATGTGATGAGACAGATGAGAATTAATTTGCATATTTTGCATTATGAACATTTCAGAGTTCCCACTAGAATTTTGGATATAGTATTGGTTTGTGGACACTTTATGTAATTGCTTGAGTGACAATTGATACAGACTCATTCTTTAATCAAGACTGTCAAAGATCTTCATTGGCCAATCTGATCTGATGGATTTCTGCAGGTTAGGCTGAATTGATGAGCCATCAGATGTTATTTCTACAATACAATATACAATATCCTTTTATTATCACATGTACTCCATTGTAGGACTACAGTGAGAAGCTTTTACAATGTCTGCCTTCTTATGGCAATATCTTAGGTAAAATTATTGGAAACAGCAGAGGAATGAGAGGAGTTGCATGACTTAGAGTTGAAAAATAAGTTAATAATAGAACATCATTAAAGGGTTTTCATTAAAATAAGGTAGAAAATTTCAAAGTTAAAAATCACACAACACCAGGTGATAGTCCAACAGGTTTAATTAGAAGCACTAGCTTTCAGAGCGCTGCTCCTTCATCAAGTGGTTGTGGAGTGAAATTTAGAAAATTTCAAACAGACATTACACAGTGTAGCAGCTCAGCACAAGGCCTCCACAAATGGTCTGAATTAAATAGAATTTATTGTCACGCGTACTGAGGCATAGTGAAAAGCTTTGCCTTGTGAGCAATACAGGCAGATCACAGAGTTAAGTAGCATTGATAAGTAAATAATAGCTAAACAGTGGCAAAAACAAAAACACAGATACAGGCAAATGTTAAGAGTTTGTGAGTCCATTCGGTATTCTAACAACAGTAGGGTAGAAACTGTTTTGAATCTGGCTGGTGCATGTGTTCAGGCTTCTGTACCTTCTCCCCGATGGTAGAGGTTGTAGAAAAACATTGCCAGGGTGGGATGGATCTTTGAGATTGCTAGCGGCCTCTCCTTGACAGTGGACCTGGTAGATGGATTCTATAGATGGGAGGTTGGCCTTTGTGATTGTCCGAGCTGAGTTCACCACTCTCTGTAACCATCTCCGATCTTGAGTGGTGCAGTTGCCATACCAGGAACCATCTCCGATCTTGAGTGGTGCAGTTGCCATACCAGGTAGTGATACATCCAGACAGAATGCTATTGATGGCGCACCTATAAAAGTTGGCAAGGGTATTCGCTATCATGCCAAATTTCCTCAGCTGCCTGAGGGAGAAGAGATATTAGCAAATTACTGCAGATGCTGGATTCTGAAACCAAAAGAGAAAATGCTGGAAAATCTCAGCAGGTCTGGCAGCATCTGTAAGGAGAGAAAAGAGCTGATGTTGAGTCTAACTGACCCTTTGTCAAAGCTTTTCTCTCCTTACAGATGCTGCCAAACCTGCTGAGATTTTCCAGCATTTTCTCTTTTGGTGGAAGAAGAGATATTGTTGGGCCTTTGTAACCAGTGCGTCCACATGAAGAGTCCAAGAAAGCTTGTTGTAGATGACCACTCCCAGGAGCTTGACACTCTCCACTCATTCCACCTCTGAGCTGTTAATGTGTAGGGGGGGGGGGGGGCATGAGTAACATCCCACTGAGAGTCAACAATGAGTCCCCTGGTTTTGCCAGCATTGAGAGCTAGGTTGTTCTTAGTGCACCATTTTTCCAGGTCTTCCACCTTCCATTTGTAGTCTGTTTCGTCGCCATCTGAGATTTGACCGACTATGGTGGTGTCATCAGCTAACTTGTAAATGGCATTAGTCTGGTATTTGGTGACGCAGTCCTGGGTATGCGGTGAGTACGTAGGGGGCTGAGTACACACCCCTGGGGGGGCTCTAGTGTGGAGTGTTAATGAGGATGAAATATTCTCCCCAGTCTTCACTGATAGTGGTCTGTGGTCAGGAAACTGAGGAGCCAGTTGCAGAGAGTGGGGGTTAGTCCAAGATCACTAAGTTTAATAATCAGTCTTCAGGGGATAATAGTGTTGAAGGCTGAACTTTAGTCAATGAATAGAATTCTTGTGTATTCTTGGTGTCAAGATGTTCTAGGGAGGAGTGAAGGGCAGGTGATATGGCATTTGACGTGGATCTGCTGGTCCAATAGTGAGTCCGGGGCTTGTAGCACACATGGTGGTCCAGGGGGTTTGCTGCTCGCGGTGTTCTAGGAGGTCTCAGCTCATGCTGCTTCAGGGTTCACTGCTCCTGCTATTCCAGAACTCGTAGCCCACGCACCATATCAGAGCTCTCTGTTTGCAATGTTCGGGGGATCATAGCCCATGCGCTGCACCCAGGCTCACTGTTTGCAGTGTTCTGGGGCTCGTAGCCAGGGGCTCTCAGCTCACACTGACCCCACATGTCGTACCAGGGGCTCTCAGCTCACACTGATCCCACGTGCCGTACCAGGGGCTCTCAGCTCACACTGATCCCATGTGCCGTACGAGGGGCTCTCAGCTCACACTGACCCCACGTGTCGTATCATGAGCTCTCAGCTCACACTGACCCCATGTGCCGTACCAGGGGCTCTCAGCTCACACTGATCCCACGTGCCGTACCAGGGGCTCTCAGCTCACACTGACCCCACATGTCGTACCAGGGGCTCTCAGCTCACACTGATCCCACGTGCCGTACCAAGGGCTCTCAGCTCACACTGATCCCACGTGCCGTACCAGGGCTCACTGCCCCAGGAACTGCGGGTGTGTGCCACTGAGCCAGTATTCTCCTCTGGTGCTGATGTGAAAGAAGGAGACAAAAGCGTGATAAAAAGGGAAAAGAAAGAAAAACAACAGGTGGAGCAGAGGAGCTCTGACAGGAGCATCCTACTCTGCCACCATCATGACCAGTAAGTTTGTATCAGGAAGTGTAATCTATTGTATAATATTTTCACTATTCTTCAAGAAAAATATATTCCATGACCATAAACAGAGATTTAAAAATAAATCAGTGACCCAACTTAATCTAGCAATGAGTAAGATTCATTGCTGGTGATTTTGTACAATTGCCCCATAGTATTTAGTGACTATTCATTATGTACTTTGCTTCAAAATTGTAACTTAAAGAGTGTGAACAATTGAAAGCAGTTTATTTGCTTCGTGGTAAGTACACATGGAATAAATTCTTATTGAAGGTACCTTTAATTTCATAATGGAAACCCAAAGTGTGAAATTCGGCTAAATGATTTCTAAATCAAGGATTTTATATCATAAGTTATAGAACTAGGTAAAGTTCTCATGTCTCAGTACATTCTATTATGTTATAAATTAGATCTGCTCACATATGGTAGAATAAAGGATGCAATGAGTGCAAAAAGTTGCATTATGTTCGGCAGGTAAAGCAAAGCTTCAGTCCTAGAGTCAAAGAGATGTACAGCACGGAAACAGACCCTTCGGTCCAACCCGTCCATGCCGACCAGATATTCCAACCCAATCTAGTCCCACCTGCCAACACCCGGCCCATATCCCTCCAAACCCTTCCTATTCATATACCCATCCAAATGCCTCTTAAATGTTGCAATTGTACCAGCCTCCACTTCCTCTGCATGAAAATGTTGCCCCTTAGGTCTCGTATATCTTTCTCTTCTCACCCTAAATCTATGCCCTCTAGTTCTGAATTCCCCGACCCCAGGGAAAAGATCTTGTCTATTTATCCTATCCATCCCCTTCATAATTTTGTAAACCATTATAAAGTCATCCGTCAGCCTCTGACGCTCCAGGGAAAACAGCCCCAGCCTGTTAAGCCTCTCCCCATAGCTCAAATCCTCCAACCCTGGCAACATCCTTGTAAATCTTTTCTGAATCCTTTCCAAGTTTCACAACATCTTTCTGATAGGAAGGAGACCAGAATTGCACGCAATATTCCAACAGTGGCCTAACCAATGTCCTGTACAGCCACAACATGATCTCCCAACTCCTGTACTCAATACTCTGACCAATAAAGGAAAGCATACCAAACACCTTCTTCACTATCCTATCGACCTGCTACTCCACTTTCAAGGAGCTATGAACCTGCAGTCCAAGGTCTCTTTGTTCAGCAACACTACCTAGGACCTTACCATTATTTGATATATTTTCTATTCCAGGTGAAACTAATATATTTGACTAATAAAATCAATAATGATGAGATCAAACCATAACATTACCATCAAATTGTCCATTTGTTATGGAGGTTTAGTAGTGATAATAACTTGTCAATAATTTGATTAAGAGGCCAGAAATTGACTTTTCAAAATATTTTTTATGACCAAAAGAAGTCAATGCGAGGCCAAATCTTGACAATATGGCAAACACTTCAACAAATAAATTCAATTCAATCTAAACAAAACGGTTGTTAGCAGAAACTGTCAAATGATCTCTTTTAGCGTAGATTGTGTTGCCCTCTATGTTGCAGTTAACTGTCAATTCTGTGTAGTGAGAAGACAACTGGGGGATGGGGGGGCGCTAAGGCTGCATTTCATACAGGAGATGGACATTTTGAAAATATAGCTTCTCAAGTGTAACCTCAGGAATTACAGCTGCTGTCAGCTAGATTTGCTATGTTAGCAGGTCATAAAATATGTAAAAAGACCCACTTTAACCAGACATATCACCCTGTAATATGTTAAATTTGCCAAGTTCAGAAAGGGCAACAATAGATTTCATAACAAGGGACTTACGTTAGTTATCATGGTTCACATTTGCTGCTGTTTGATCATTTTTTTGAAGAAGCAAATATAAATGAAAAGGAAACCATTCAATGTTGGGTGATAGGATATTGAGACTATTTGATAGATGATTTTCACAAGAATTGCAGATTCCCAACGCCCTAACAGGATATGAGACTGAGTTTTCTGGCTGCATTATGGGTGCAATGATTATTGTTGAGGACACATAAGGGAGATGGAAAGGACAGGCTGGCTGTCACATATTAAGTAGGTAACTGGTCCTAGAAAGTCTACCTTAATAGTAGCTGCCCTGGCAGAGAAAAGGGACAGTGCAGGAGGAATTTCATGTTCGCTGGAGAGGAACCACCTGGGGACACAAAAAATGCAGTCAATTACTATCAATGCAACCAGTGTCAGGGAAGATAAGCACTGCACTCAATCTTCATACTACAGGCAAATACGACAATTTTAAGAGTTGTTTGATTTGTTTTCTGATGCTTTAAAAAACATTTTTACCATGCAATTTTGATAACTCAATGGGTCAGGCATTACAGCAGGGCGAGTGTTGCTTATGAGCTAAATAAGCTAGTGCTGAGTAGGATGGAGAGGGGGCATTGTGGCGATCATGATGTGGTCCAGGTGAAGGAGGGCAGGAAATTGGGCATTGAGACACCAGTTAGAAGCAATCTGAATTCCTAAAGGGGTGCTACATTGTGGATTCAGAAAAAGGAAATAAGAACGAAATAGCTCCAAAACGAGTAAATCAGAGCCACAGACTCTCTAATGTAAATTTGGAGAACCCTGTTCCTGAGGGAGCAGCAAGATCTCATTCACCCTTGGAGACCAGAAAACCCTCCAGTCATCAGTGGGAAGACGTCACTGAGGAGGCCAATTCAAGCAGCTTTGCTCACAAGACAAATCTGCAATGTCAGGAATAATGGAAAGTTGTCAATATAGGACTCATGCCTCTCAGCTCAATTACCTTCTTCTCATAACTGGTCACACTTCCAGTCTCAAAAAATCCAACACTACTTTTTCCTGCTTCCCTTGACTTTGCTGCAATCACCGCATGAAACTTTACTTGACATCTGACTCACACAGGGTAGGTTTTGATTTTGAGCATTAGAGTAAAATAGACAACAGCAAGTTAGGAAGACCATTTTACATCTCACACAAGTTTCATTTCCATTGGCTCTACATTTTCATTTTCCTTACTCTGATTTTTCACTTCTGTTACTTTATTTTAGATTCCCCACAGTGTGGAAATAAGCCAATTGGCCCAACAAGTCCACAGTGAGCCTCCGAAGAGTAACCCACCCAGACCCATTCCCCTACATTTACCCCTGACTAATGCACCTAACCTACACATCCCTGAACACTATGGGCAATTTAACATGGCCAATTCACCTGACCTGCACATCCTTGGGCTGTGGGAGGAAACCGGAGCACCCGGAGGAAACCCACACAGACATGAGGAGAACGTGCAGACTCCGTACAGACAGTTGCCCAAGGCTGGAATCAAACCTGGGTCCCTCCGAGCTGTGAGGCAGCAGTGCTACCCACTGAGCCACCGTGCTGCCCCTGATTTGCTGACTACTAGCTTGATAAGAACTGTAATGCTGATCTTTTAACTTTTTTTTTCATTTTTCTAATTTATACCTAAGTATCTTTATATCTGATAAGGTGCCAGAAGTGGTGTTGTTGTACACTTTTCACTGTACTCAGGTATCCCTGTATTTGAGTACATGTGACAATAAACCTAATTCTAATTCTAAACATAATTACTTTTATAGCTGCTACTTTCCTTCATGTGAGTACATGTTTTGTGCTCCTACATTGCAGTAATACTCAAAATGCATTATTATGATAAGACAAATCAAGTATGAAAATGCAGATTTTCTTACATTGTGAAGACATCCTCCACAAATATCATCGCATCTACACAGCTTTACATTAGTACATAGCTGCACTAATGAACTTTTCATTAATCATATTGATTAAGTAGCTCATTAGCTGCTTTAAGGTGTGTAATGAAATTATTATTGCTGTCATGAAGACAGTGCTGTAGTGGTATTGTTACTGGGCTAGAAATCCAAAGGCCCAGGCTAATGGTCTTGGGACGCGAGTTCAGATTCCGCAGCCATGGGAACTCCGAATTTCAATTCAATTAATAAATCTGGAATATAAAGTGGAACCTGACAACTATTTTTGATGGCTGCAAAAACTTGATTTACTGTTGTTCTTCAGGGAAAGAAATTTGTCTCCCTTATACTGATATGGTTTATACATGACTGCAGATCTATAGCAAAGATGGCCTAGTAAGCTGTGTAGTTCAAAGACAGTTAGGGATGGGCAACAGCTGCTGACCTTCCTAGTAATATCCAAATCCCCTTAAAAAGTAAAGAAAGAAAATGCTAATGATTGGCTTGTAATTTATTTAGTTGCTATGAATAAGGTTCCATTATCATTTTCCACTTGGGGACCCTGCAGCCTTCTGGACTTAATATTGAATTCAACAACTTTAGAGCTTGAACTGTCCCATGCCCTTACCTCATCCCCACACACCAGGTCTTGTTAACACATAATCAGTTATTACACACAACCCTTTGTTAGCCACTAACAGTCCTCATCAATAATTATTCACCTTCCCAGCCAGATTGTTATCCACTCCTTTGTCGAACTGTTCTTTTCTCACTTTCAGCTCTATCCCCAACTATCATTTACTCCTTAGCCCCTCCCCCTCTCCCTATCTTCTGTGCAAATAGCTACATGATAACTACCATCAGATCTGAGGAAGGGGCACCCGACCCGAAATGATAACTCTGCTTTCTCTCCACAGATGCTGCCAGACCTGCTGAGCTTTTCCAGCAATTTTTGCTTTTGTTTCCGATTTACAGCATCCGTAGTTCTTTTGGTTTCCACGATCAGGAATTCCACACTTCAAATCAGTCATCCCTAAGATTTCAATTGTGCCGTAAGATATTTTGAAACAATGCTTGTCCTGTTTATTTTTTAAACAACAAAAAAACATAGCACCATTTGATTTCTCTGTTCAAGATTTTTAAAATGCATTTAAATTATCTGAGTTGACTTCATTATGTGCAAACTTTATTATGAATGTATGAATTCAAACTGCGTCACAAGAGAGGTATGAAAGCATAGATCGTCTCAGAATGTACCTTGGGCATGCTGAGCTTCCCAATGTCCCAGTGATGAAATGGGAAGAGTTGTTTAAGCTTCAAACCTCTGCCTTCACAATGCTGCAATTGGAGCCGCACTGCAAGGGTGAGAGAATGCAGTTTGGCTGGGAAGAAACTATCCTAATCCTTATGTCTCATCTTTGCCCACCTGTGTACTATCTGAAAAGAGGGAGACCCAAAAGAGCTGAAAGTGAGGCTAGTACCTTTTGCAGTAATGCATAACAACAGCAATAACAGCAGGTAATAAATCCTCAACCCTGTGAGTTTCAAGTGCATTCTAGCAACTGTCTATTATGCTTGGGATTGTGAGCAGTTTCCTTTGTACCTAACTCCAGCACAATGCTTAGATAACATGTTTTGCACTAGGTCCAGACTATGAATATAGTAACAGTCTTCCCTCTGCAATCTAGTACACATTGATCTGGGGGGACAGAATAGAGGATGGAGTGACAATTTAGTCTAGCACAACTAGTAATTATGTAGGGTGCTCTTAGCAATCCTTTCACAAAAAACGTTTCCAGTCTGCAGCATCTCACTAAGTAATCTTTATGATTCTTACTCATACAGCTACGGACCTGTCAAGTCTTATATCTTTGGCATAAACGACTGTCTGAGTCTCTTTCACACTTTAATATCGAAAACATGCATACTTTTGTCAGCTCTAGCGAGAAGTGATTTGCACAGCCAGGAGCTGTAAGTTGAGTAATTAAGAAAACAGTTTAATGAGAAAGGAGAAAGTGAGGACTGCAGATGCTGGAGATCAGAGCTTAAAAATGTGTTGCTGGAAAAGCGCAGCAGGTCAGGCAGCATCCAAGGAACAGAAGAATCGACGTTACGGGCATAAGCCCTTCTTCAGGAATGAGGAGGGTGTGCCAAGCAGGCTAAGATAAAAGGTAGGGAGGAGGGACTTGGGGGAGGGGCGTTGGGCATACGATAGGTGGAAGGGGGTTAAGGTGAGGGTGATAG
>NC_057714.1:14405991-14408922 GCF_004010195.1 Chiloscyllium plagiosum | reverse complement strand
CTTAACCCCCTTCCACCTATCGTATTCCCAACGCCCCTCCCCCAAGTCCCTCCTCCCTACCTTTTATCTTAGCCTGCTTGGCACACCCTCCTCATTCCTGAAGAAGGGCTTATGCCCGAAACATCGATTCTCCTGTTCCTTGGATGCAGCCTGACCGGCTGCGCTTTTCCTGCAACACATTTTTAAGTTTATTGAGAAAGCCAATATCTAGATAATTAGAAAATTATCCAAAAGAATCCATACCTTTCATCTCCATTTGGAGCAGGATCACTTTGGCTTGAAATTACACTGGTAGTAATTGTGTAGAAATGCTTAAGATGTTCCATTTGAAATTCCTCTCCATGTCAGTGGAGATGTTAAACAATTTCTTTAAATACATTAGAAAGGAGAGTTTTATGTTCACTGCCTGGTGTTAAGCTGATAGGGAATCACCATTTTATAGAAGACGCCCGAAGTCAATGGAATTGAAATGCACTGGGCACTTTGGAGGGTGGGTGAGCCAGACCTCGGATTATTGCCCAGGTGGTGAGCACAAAGATTTGCTCTTAAACCTTCATAGATTATGATCCCACAGTGTAAACCCAAGACCGATTAATATAGGGATTCTGCATTTAAATTCTGTTGAACCGAACCAATTAATTAGATTCCTCCATCAGTGTTTTGGGTTGCAGTAAACTGTCCGAGGTCCGAATGACCAGGTTTGTACCAATTTTTGTTTGAATAGAATAGAGAATAGATTCCCTGCAATATGGGAATTCCCTTCGGCCCAACTAGTCCACACAGACCCTCCGAAGAGTATTCCGCCCAGACCCATTCCCCTACATTTACCCCTGACCAATGAACCTAGCCTCCATATCCCTGAACACTACGGGCAATTTAGCATGGCCAATTCACCTAACTTGCACACCTTTGAATTGTGGGAGGAAACCGGAGCACCCGGAGGAAACCCACGCAGACACAGGGAGGATGTGCAAACTCCTCACAGGCAGTCACCCAAAGCTGGAATCAAACCCAAGTCCCTGGTGCTGTGAAGCAGTAGTGATAACCACTGAGCCATTGCATCACCCATTTTGATTAAATTTTTGTCAGATATCACGTGTGACTAAGAAGAACCCAATTTCAGGAGTGTGGTTATGTTAAATCAAGATAATTTTTTGGCAAGAAAATTTGGCCAAAGATACATAACCTCTACTAGTAAAATAATATACCCAAGTTTATGCATTTGTTTTTCACATGTTCTGCACTTTCCCTAATAATATCCATCAATAATAACAGATAAATGTTAAGAAGAGTCAGTAGGACTAATAACCTAAATTTCCAATTTAAGGAAGCAAGTTAACTTTGAACTTTGAAACCAATGCATTACAAGGGACATCTTTTAAAGTGAAAACAATTAAAGACTGAAAATTGTCAACATTTCAATCAGATATTGGAACTGTAGAAGAGCTTTTTTTACATCTATTCAAAGTTTCTGCTTTGTTTTTAGAGAGTGTTGGATTTGAAGAGGGAGATATTTTTGCCAAAACAAACATATAAAAAACTACAGAAGCATTTACTTTGATGGAGGAAGACAAGGCACAGCAGATAACAGAGGCAAAGAGGGTGAAAGGGAAGAATGATGTGCATTTATATAGGCCTTTCATGGCATTGTACCTTAGAGCTAATTAAATACTTTTAAATATAGTCACTGTGAAAAAGTAAGTATCAAAGCAGACAATGTAAGACTGAGATGAGGAGGAATTTCTTCTCTCAAAGGGTTATGAATCTTTGGAGCACTTTGTCACAGAGAGCTATGGAGGCAGAATCCTTGCGTATATTAAAGGCTAAGATAGATTAAATCTTGATCCGGAGGGGAATCGAGGGTCATGGAGAAAAGGCAGGAAAGTGGCTATGAGGAATTTTGGGTTTACTATGATCTTACTGAATGATGGACCAGGCCTCAGGGGTCAAATAGCCGAGTCCTGTTCCTACTCCTTATGGTCTTATTGTTTCCTTCAGTGGGAAGGAGCTAACACTACGGGCGGCACGATGGCACAGTGGTTAGCACTGCTGCCTCACAGCGCCAGAGACCCGGGTTCAATTCCCGACTCGAGCGACTGACTGTGTGGAGTTGCACATTCTCCCCGTGTCTGCGTGGGTTTCCTCCGGGTGCTCCGGTTTCCTCCCACAGTCCAAAGATATGCAGGTCAGGTGAATTGGCCACGCTAAATTGCCCGTAGTGTTAGGTAAAGGGGTAAATGTAGGGGAATGGGTGGGTTACGCTTCGGCGGGTCGGTGTGGACTTGTTGGGCCGAAAGGCCTGTTTCCACACTGTCAGTAATCTAAACTAATGGCTGCTAATCATCAAGAATCCAATGGGGAATTCAGAAGAAATTTCTTCATCTAAGGATCAATGAGAGTATTTGGTGTAAGTAGTGTTTTGATATTGTGCTGGCATATAATGTGAAAGAACCAAACTCTCCAAATGAAAAAAACACAATAGGCAGATTGAATTCTTTAAAACTACCAATCAAACTAAAATCAACCTAGATTAAGCAATTAAGAATTAATTAACAAACTGCATCTCATAGGAATTATAAAATGTATCTTAAATATCCAATGCAAGCAGCATAGGCTTCAACGATGTCTTCAGTCTTTAATCTAAATAACAAAAGCCTACAAAGTTCTGTAAGTCCCAGGTAAAACTCCAGTTCCTTCATTGTGCAGGAGTTAGACCTTTTCACCGCTGAGCTCCAGTGAAACAATTAGATTAGATTAGATTACTTACAGTGTGGAAACAGGCCCTTCGGCCCAACAAGTCCACATCGCCCCGCCGAAGTGCAACCCACCCATACCCCTAACTTTACCCCTTACCTAACACTACGGGCAATTTAGCATGGCCAATTCACCTGACCTGCACATCTTTGGACTGTGGGAGGAAACCGGAGCACC